>NW_022728334.1:355452-372066 GCF_011630105.1 Anneissia japonica | reverse complement strand
TTCCTCCTCCCTTTAGAATCTGCCACTGGATTGAATAATAATTGTTATTGTTCCATTTTTATCTATAGTTCAGATTTTCTTGGTCTTTTTGCTCATTAACAGTGATAGGGAAATGGGGCATTTCCTCTCCCAAATAATTTTCTTTTGTGCAAACTTTTTTATATCTCAAGTGTGAATTTGAAAAATTGCCCCTTTTAAATAATGTAATTAATCCTATCATACCATATGTCATATATCATCATATATCATGTATCTCATAGCATGTCATATATGATATCATATGTCATATATTGTATGTCATATATCATACGAATATTATATATCATATCATATGAATATTTTTTCTCTTGGTGGAGTGAGTGCAGTGTCTGTTTGGGCTTGTGCCTATTTTCACTCCAATCTAAAATTGTTCTTGACGATTGCCAAATAAATATATTATCATGTTAACATATATCACATCATTATATCATCATATCAAGTCATATATCATGTCATGCATGTATATAACATGAAATATCATCCTATGTTATATTATATCATAGATCATCATTTCATATATCATAAACATGTCATATATCATGTCATGTCATATTATACAATATTATCATACCTTATAATTTCATATCACATATCATGTAATACATATAGCATATCATAAATCACATCATATATTTATTTTGACTGTAAGGGATTTTAGCACACTGCTTACCATTTTACCAGCCAAAACTGCATTGTTGTTAGCAATGAACTTTAGAATGTTAGGCCTAGGCCATTACCCAGACATTTTTTCTTTTTCTGTTTTTTTCAGCTCCATATACTTTTTTTACATTCTAAGTAAAAATACTTGAAAAAAAATAATCATGAACTTGATATTCAACAATATTATACATTTAAATAATGTTTAAATGCAAGACAACATTGTCTCAGTATTTAAAGTTATTTCAGGCTAACTACTTCCTACCAACATAATATATTTACAGGATATATTCATGTTAAATATGCGTATAGAAAAATTAAGCCTAAATTTGCGATTTTACCTTAAAGATGTATTGTCCCATGCTAAATACCAAAAAAATCATAAAAATATTTTTTGAAATTAACTTGCCCATTTTGAAGTAACACAAAAGTTATCAACTTGACATAGAAATTAGTGTATTTAAAAAATGTCTACCCATCAGTTTACAGCAAAAAATGATAGAAACACTTCGCTGGAAGTGTTTTATTATTTTTGTTATACTCTTCTGGTTTAGAAATCAGGGTACACATTTTTTAAATTCATTAATTTCTATGCACAAGTTAATAATTTGTATTTTATTGCAAAATGAGGTAGTTGATTTCAAAATTATTTTTTTACGATTTTTTGACATTAGCAAGGGAGAATACATCTTTAAAATGACCTCAAATTTCAAATCAAAGAGCTTTTTCCATTTATAACTAGTACTGCTATGGTCCCAAGGTGTACGTAAATTGGCAGCTCAATGGTAGATAATAAGAAAATTATGCGGAAAACGCAGAATGAAATGAGTAACAACATAAACTATATAATTTGTCATATATATGGTAATTATCTTATATAGAGAATTTAAATTCATTATGGAAGTTTGTTTATTCATTGGATCAAACAAGGAAAATTAAATATCTGAGACAATTTAAATTTATTAGTATTAATTGCAACCAAGCCAATTCCTGGAGGCAACATGCTTCTATTTTTTTGTTACTGTAAGTCTTTGTTTTCCATTCTTGTGTTGTGTTAATTATCTTATAGCGGATATAAATTCATTATGGAAGTTTGTTTATTCATTGGATTTTTTCCCATAGCAGACCGGAGATACAATTATAATGTATCACAAAACACATTAACGGGTAAAGATTCTAGCCGTGTGCTTATTTTTTTTATTATTTAAATGTTCAGTATTTTTACTACAAATGTAAAAAGTGTGTTAAATGGATTGTTTTTAAGTGTCCAGTGGCCTTGAAATGACAGACAGACCGATGGGAGCAATAAATTTTGTTGGCCAATCATACAAAGTTAATTTTTCTGGCAAAACTGGGTGGGGGAAATAAAATTATTTGGGAGAAAAATTTCCCCCCTCCCTTGCCCTCCCCTAGTGCCACCACTGCTCTGCAGTAAGATAAAGAATGTACATAAGGTAAGAAAATGAGTTACAAATTGGAAAGACATTTAAAATATAGGCCTATATCATGTGTTGATATGTGTAAGAATACTCAAAGTTCTAGGTCACATTTTTATAACATGAAATTACTTCTAAAGTGCATTGCTTTACTAAAAATGCCATTTATTTGCAACGATTCTATTGCCACACTAGTTCGCATTTAGTAGATCTCTACAGATTCGGTAAAAATACTGCCTTATTTGGATGCTAATGGTCATAAAATGCATTGCAAAGTCATACGATAAATGTTTCTCATTTTGATAACGTATAAACTGAACTGGTTTATATTAATGTTTTGAAAGCTCTATAAGACATACACACAAAAAGATATTTCAAATTTTGTATCAATTTGTTTAATCTTTGAACATGTCTTATTTTTTATTTCTCAAAACATTTATTTATTATTGAATATCTTTGTGATATGTTTTACTAATTCTTCTTGGAGACAAGTTTATGGCTGTATTTTAAAAGATTGGCATTGCAAACAAACGTTCACATCCAAAGTAATGTTTCAATCTGGTCCTAATCGTTCTAATTCTAATCCTTCGAATCTAAAAATAAAATGCTTGATTTTGGAGCCCTACTTTATTTAGGTCAAAATGTAGGCCAATGCAATTAGTAGAATTGTTCAAGAGTAATCATCCTTGTACAAAAATATTAATGCATATAAATATATTTTTCCACATCTGCAAGTAGATTTATTGCTTTTATTTCCTGTAGATATTTTGGTGATTTTCTGTCAAATGAAGTACAATTTGGTGTAAATTCATCAATTTAATAATATATATTTGGCAAATACAGCATGCAGAAATGAAACAACATGGTTTGCCCGGATAGGGAATGGGTGAAAGCCCGAACAAGATTTGCTTCCTATTCTGAATAATGAGCGCTAAATATGGTATCATTAAACGGGTATTGAATTTGCTGCATTTCACATAACTTCACATTTCTAAAAGTAAGAATAGTTTTTGTGATCATCTGTTTGTATATCTTTCTATTGAAGAGAAATATGGGGATGTTTTGTTTATTTAATAATTTCTCATGGTGATAAACTCCATCCATTACCAAGTGATTGTAGTACCTTCAATTTGGTTAAAAGAAGTTTGGAACATTAAATGTAACAAATATAAATGTTAAAGTTCCTGCTTATTTTTATGAAAATCGACAACAAATTACCAAAAAGCTACATTTTATTATCTTGTAATTACTTTCATAAATAAAATAGTTTTCTCAAATAAGATACATCTCTAAACTTAGTCGCATTGATGTGGCATCTAGTCCTGTTTTATGTATATGTATTAGCATTATTAATTGTAGTGTATTGAGGTTTGTGGATGTAAACAACTTCAGTACAAACATTTTTCCAACACTCCACATGTAGATAAGTTTATGTGCAAGTATTGAAATGTACGCCAATGGTTGGGATCAAATATTCCGAAATTTACATGCGTATGATAATCGTATTAATAAGCATTTATACCCGGTTAGAAAATGGGCGGTTCCAAATCTGGCCCAATACTCGCACCCACGTGTGGTGTGATCATGCAGGCTTCGCTCTGAATACAGAGCAGTTCAATAGTTATAATAACTTCCTCGTTATGATTAATTTATAAATAATAAAGCAGATTTCAGATTTGTTGTAAATTAATATTACATGTTAAATTTCAACAATACAGTATATGTCTCTCGATTCGGAGGACCTACTGTAGTGGAGGATACATGACTAGCAAAATGTGCAAAATATTCCGCCGTATAGAGGCTGTGCGCTAGCATACAGATGTGCAGATTTATAATGAGTAATTACTCATATCAGCAATGTCTTATCAGCATTGGATAAGAAAATGGAAAAATCTCTCTAAGCAGTTGTACACGTCATGTATATGCGCTTTGTTATAACGAAACGGTCTCCAAGCGCTCGGCATGTGGAATCTCTTACAGTAACTTTCTTCTCCCCAACGGGTCCCTTCGTGTCTGAGCTACTTGGTAAACCAGTATTCTTGACTGTCCACAACAGGAGTTGTATATCATTTTTAGCGTCGGTTTAAACCTTAATTTAAGCCATTCCATTCAATAGTTAACTAATTTATCTAGTACCATAACTACAGGTAAGGGGCTCTCTTTCATGGGTACCTTATTCTAGCACCATAAGTTAGTGGTTGTCTTTAGTACCATTGCCCAAGTTGCTCTGTTCCATGATTAACTTAATCAAGCACCATAACTTAAGTTACTACGTTCAGTGGCTATTTTAATCTACCGCCATAAATTAAGGTCACTTTGCTTCATGGTTAGCTTAATTTAGTGCCATGACATCAGTCACTCTGTTTAAAGATTAACTTAATCTAATGCTATAACCTAAGACACTCTGTCTTAATGTTAATCTAACGTCATAACTAAAGTAACTCTGTCTGTTTAATAATAAAATGCCTTAATTTAAGTTGCACTTATTCAGTGGTTTTACGCAAGTTACTCGGTTTAATGAATAACTGAATCTAGCGCCTTAATTTAGGTCACTCACTCCGTTTAATGGAAGTCACCCTGTCCAATAGTCAACATACAATTAATTTAGAATCATCTTGAAGTCACGCTTCTCAATGGTAAGCTTAATCTAGGACTTAATTAAATAACTATAACTCCTAAATATATTCCATAGGTTTTTGTAGTATTTACCTTGATTTTATATAGAATTATATTCAATTTAATTTATTATTGTCAATGTTAATAGGCCTAAGTAAGCTGGCTTTCACATCCAGTATATAAAGTGAACTTTTTATAATTAATTTATATTTTATTTAAATCTTTATTTTATTTATATTTTTATTTTTTTTTATTCATTTGTTTTTATTTATTTTTTATTTTATTTATTTATTTATTTTATTTATTTTTGTTAATTAGGCCTAAGTACTAGAAATTACAAATTGCAAGTGAAGTGCTGCGAAGTACAACTGCATATAAATGTTCTTCGAACAAAATGAAAAAAGTGAAAATAATGAATAATAAAAATATAACAAATAATATGAGATACGACCCATAAGTATTCACATATAGGCCTAAAGTGAATTTTTGTTGGCAATTTATTTATATTCTGTTATATTTTAAAGTTTTTAATTAATTCAACATCAAGTGTTTAAGTTTCAATATAGTTTAATTTTTTCGTGTAGTTTTACTGCTTATCTTGTATAAATTGTATTAATCTGCATAGGGGAGTTGTTTATATGGGCTTATGCCCGCTCAGCAACCCTTGCTTGCTTTTTTTTTGTTTGTTCCATTTACTTGATTGAATTGTGTATGTAATCTATGTGCAAGTAAAATAAATTTTATTGATTTAATTTGATTAACCTAAGTGATTCCTGGCTTGAATAAGATTAAATATCCTTTAATTGTTTTACTCACTGATAAGAGTTGCAGTTTAAGCAAAATTTTCAAAATAAATTCTGTATTTTAATACTGTTAAAAACTTTAACAGTAAATATCTTTACGTATTTCAAGTGTGAATTAATTGAGAATCAATTATTTGGAAAAACCTGCACAAGCATTAGTAATGCTCACCCTCTAACATCGAATGGTTTTCGTTCCTAGTTAAGTTGTTTGTATTCATGGTTCATATGTGTTTTATCTACTAATAAAATTATCGTAACTAGCAGAGATATTGTCCAACTGTTTAAATAAATACTGCTGTAGTACTGTACTTGTCTATCTTCGTCCCTATGAGCACTGGAAGCACGTTCCTGTACTCAACTCAATTGTCGTGTTCAGGTATTTGGCTTGTTATTTGACTTTGGGAAACAGGTACATTATGGGGCATCAAAATTTCTACTAGTTTCCCTTTCAATATAAACGGGTACCTGAGGGAAGAACGATTTTGGAATGAGATTGGTGTAGTGCAGATTTAGCTGTATGACTATAAGATTACTTGCTTAAATTTCAAAGTGGAGGAGGTTGGAAATGCCGAAGGGTTGCTTACATTAATTCAATGGCCAGTACAAAATGCCAATTATGTGTGCTTATGAATATGTTACTAGATAGAGGGCGCATTTACTACATAAAAAAAAAGTCTGTGTACCGTAAAGTAGTAATATAGATTGTTTCAAACTAATATTCATGTTCATTTATTTTTTTCCCTTTATGGATAAATGTGAATCACCAACCCAAATTTTTACTTGAATGCATTTTGATTCATTAAAGAATTTGTAAATCATGAAGAAAATGAGTTTTCAGTCTAAACTCATTTTACAACAAGTATTTTTAGAATTAAATTTGTACTCAGGAGCAGAAAATGAACTGACATTAATACGTCAAGTATTAAGTCAACATATTACAGGAATGCATAAAAAAAGAGAAAATTGTCTGTAGCTGAGAACATTTGTGATACTAAGAAAATGCAATTTCAAGTCAATCAATTGAAATTACTTTTTTAAAAACATTTTGTATACGAAAATAGCAAATCTGTATTAAATCAGCATTTTCATACTCAACATGTATATTTGCATATTTTTACAATTACTAAAATTGATTATGATGATAGTATCTTCTCTAGTACTTTTATCTTCCTGGCAAATCTTTCTATATTAGCTACATTAGCCTTAAAAAAAATAGTAACGTTAACAATACACGAGAAATTTACTGCTTGTCACTTGGTTATGTTTTGTATGTTGTGAAATCTCTGACAGTAAAAGCCTTATGTTGTTCTCTGTGATAAATCAAGCTTTGTGAAGCACTATGATTGTTCTTATTTTAGCTCTCTCCGCTCTCTGAGATCCGTTGAAAATGTTCTTTGTTTCTGCATGCTGTAATGCAGACAGGCTTCTGTGTAATCCAGTAGAAATCTGTTGTTTTGCAACTTCGCAGACTGGCTTCAGGATATGATAAAAATAGAACTTTACTTCCATTTGCTTCCATTTGTACTGCAAAGAACTTTCTCAGGGCAATTAATGTTATATACAGTACTGAATTATATCTCAGATTTCGCAAGTGGATTTAGAAAAACAAATGCTGATTTCTTTCACTAAACTTAGAAAGACATATTGTATCTGAAGTTCACTCAAAAGAATTGTGCGATGGTTTCAAATTGAGTTACCTTACATCAATTTTATTATGAAGAAGACAAGTTAATCTTTACAGCAGTTAAACATAATTCACTTGGTGATATAGTCTTGAGATTTACCAATTGAAAGAAAGTCAGACATTAAAGTAAAATATCTTTAAAAAAAAAGTTCCTCTAAAAAATGACAATCAACAGATAAATTTGCTGGCATGTTTGGTGCATAAAGTGTCCCTGGCAAATTCTGGAGAAATGCTTTTTAATAATCTGAAACACTTTCTAACCAAAAAAAAATCTCATTTAAAAATTGTCTGATTTGTCATTAAAATAGATGATTTGTGCTTGTATCACATACAAAGTGTGCATTAATATCTCAAGGTATAGCAATTCATGTGACACCCAGTTATATATTATCCTCAAGGTAGAGAAGTCTAGGTATGTCTTAATTTCCGTTTGCACTATCATACAATTAATTACTGAAAAACAGAATGTCACACCCAATGCATATACTGTAAATCCCTGTGGTACTTCCCAAGGGTATAAACATTTCAGTGTGTATTGATTTCTGTTTGACCACCTTCTGGAAGCACAGACTCGAGGTTTAGGTCAGGTTCAGATTCAAGACTAATTTAAATAAGCCCATGTTACCCTGTTTCTATCGAAAATGTTTTAATGTTTCAGATATTTAGTAAATATGTCTGTCTTGTTTGTCAGATCTTTAAATTCTAAATTGTATTTTTAAAATTTTGTAATGGAGATCTGCAGTCAGTGTAGGTGTTTGAAAAAAGGTAAGTATATATAATCCTATCTTGAAGTATAGTTAATAACTTACCAGTCCACTCTAGCCATAAGCCCTTGTGTAAGGCAAAGTTTACAGCTGAAGAAGCTGAAAACTGTTTTCCATCTCCTTACTTACAGACCAAACATATGTTCATAACATTCATAAATGTGTATGCATATTATTAATCTTACTTACACTGCTTGTATTGGTTTGACAAGGATCTTAGATTCAACACAGTTGGTTAAGATGTGTATAAGAGACAGATATTGTACTTATGTATGTAAATTTGATATGTCTACATTCTATGAAATATGAATTTGAAGTAAAAAAGATGTAATTAATGTAGGTTATATTTGCGTTAGTTTGAGATATGGCTTCATTAGCCATTCCAGACAGGGAAGAATAATAATGAAGGAGGATAAATGATATAATTTGTTTTCTCATGAATTAAACATGACAGAATTCAACTGTTTATTCTTAAGACCATTATCTACTAATGACACGTTTAAAAAATTTTGACACATAATTCATATATAGAAGATATATAGTTTGTATTTGTGAAAACATTCAGTTCTCCTAAGTTTTTCCCATGTCTGTACCAGTCATAATCAATTTTTTTTGCGAAAACCATTCACTGTTGCTTTATTGCTGTTTTAACCGGATAATGATTTGATGTTCCAGTACATGTTCCTCCAAATTCAGTGTACTGCTTGTAGTAGTTATTACTTGGAAGAAAGTTTTGAAGATGTTCAAGCCTTCATATGTAAGTAATTATTTATTCTGAAGATATGTAGGCAATATTCTAGACTGAAGAAATTAATAACCGTACATAGCAATTAATTCCTGGCGACAACAAAATATTTATTACCCAGGTAACTGCAGTATGTTCCATCTATTGTTAGTTTTATTATTTTAGTTTGATAAATTGTCATTCTATATTTGTAAATCGCATTCATTTTCCTTATATCAAGATTAATCTTTTTAAGCAGTTTACTATATTTATAAAAAATTGAAAGACTACATAGCTTTTTTTTAAATTTGAGTTATAAAATGTTAAAATATGTCCATTGTCCATATTAAAGTCTTAATCCAATTATTAAATATCCATTATGTTTAATCTAAAGCTTGTCCACACTATCAAACTTTCTTTGATGAAAAACTGTTAAATGCCCATCTGTAGTCATGATGTGCCTATATATGGTCATGATGTGGCTATATATAGTCATGATGTGCCTGTATATGGTCATGATGTGCCTATATATGGTCATGATGTGGCTATATATAGTCATGATGTGCCTATATATGGTGATGAGGGGATGTCATCATAACCACATTTAGGCATGTGGCATTTATAAATCTGAAGATTTAAAAATGCAAAAATTGAATTTTGCTAACTTTGTATATTTTGATAAATAAAGATTAATATGAGAAATACTATTTCAATATTTAACCTTCTTGCAAATTTAATGTTTTTCATAGTATGTCAGTAAATCATTGAAGACCCATTTTTCCCAATCTATGTCTTATTAAAAGTTGATAAACTTCAAATATGATTCTTTTACTTTTAAACAAAACTTCCAGTTAAATGCTGATGTTATTTGGTTCAATCATAATTGAAAGTTTTACAACACTATGATTCTTTTACTACAGTATCCATAATTTTGAATTTTTTTTCCTTATTTTCTGGATGGCAGTATATATATGTTGATCCTAAATTAATAATAAACAAATGAAGGAACTTCATTTGTTCCTTCATTCAAGTATTGTTTCCATCACAAACCTATTTGTTTATACTGATATGATTGTTCAAATGCAGTATTTCTAGCTGAGGTTTCGTACTGTTGAAAAAGCAAATTTCTGATATGTATTTTAATATTGGGACAAATAAATACTGTGGAAAGCAGCGCATTCATATATAAGTCTGAAGGAAATAGTGAAGGGGTGACATTCTATAGCCATAGAACGTACAGTATGCTCATCCAACCACCAAGGTACTGGCTGCGATAGTTGAAACTCATTAGCGCTAATAAGACTTTTATTGTCTGAAGATGATTGGTTTTGGGCTGTTGTGGTTAATTTGTGTAATAATCTATAATAACTATATCATACTTAATTGCTCAAGTCAAGGGTATCCAATTATGTAAAGCGAATCCTAATCTTTGTAAATGCTGGTATATCTCATTCTGGAAAACAAGATAAATTTTATTTTGATTCATTCGTATTATAATACTCGGTAATTAATCCAATTAAGTTTACGATGATACCAAAATGGTGTCCATTTAATTAAATTAAAAGTCAATCGTGACGTTCTATGGCTATAGAATGTCACCCCTTCACTATTTCCTTCAGACTTATATATGAATGCGCTGCTTTCCACAGTATTTATTTGTCCCAATATTAAAATACATATCAGAAATTTGCTTTTTCAACAGTACGAAACCTCAGCTAGAAATACTGCATTTGAACAATCATATCAGTATAAACAAAAGTCATCACTGTAACTCTCAATGTTATTTGCCTATCCCCCACAGTCCACTAATTTTCCAATTAGTGAACGCTTGGCTTGATTTTTTTAGGTTCGTGTGCAAAAAAAAAAAATCCTAATAAGGTATCGCACACCATGATAAAAATTGAATTGTAATTGAATTACTTTCCTAGAACAAGGTTAATTAGAACCTGAAGAAAGTTACTTTATATTCAATATTAAATATGAACAATTAAGCAATTAATTGAATCAATGAACCCTAATAAACTAAACAAATGAATGTTTAATAGGAATATTCTAGACCTATTTTAAAGACTGAAGGAACGAAATTAGATGTAGGCCTACATCATCACAAGATTTTTACCTGACTGCACCGACCTAAATGTTAGTGACAGTGACTGTATTCTCTCTCGAATGCTTTGAAAAATGTGTATTTCTTTGCCGAATGTGAAAAATTCCAAACAAGTTCTTCTAACACAATACGAATTACAAAATAGCCTAGTTATTCATTGTATCCATACAGTACTGCTGATGTGTAGTTTATGCGTAGGCCTACTGCAGGAGCACAAATCAGGATACGCACAAAATGTAAATACGCACACAGTATACTGATCATATCACTATAGCAACCATTGACTGGTACAACACAGTTGGTTATAAAAACTAACATTAAAAGACGGCAATTGACTTGTAAAGCAATTAGTAAAGCATGCATCGTACACTAGCGGAAAATTATTTAGATTTTCAAGCATTAAATCTAACCTTCGTATAATAATTTGCACTTTAATAACCAATGGAAGGCGTCATTTTCACTTGTTTAAATCATTTAACTTTAACTTTTATTGGTGTGTCATTTTAAATCAATAGATAATCTCTAGCAATACACTATTTGGGACTGAAAAAGCAGCACGAACGGTTCATTCATAGCCTACATTAGTTGTTAATTCCTAAACAGCAATGTGATTATTGCATTATTTTGTCCGATAATCGTTGTTTATTAACTGTTTGTTCGGTTTGTAGAAGTTTGTACATTGTACACAGAAAAGTATAATGACCCACGATATCAGTATAAAGACATTTTTCAGCCTAGGCCTAGCATCTTTTACGTTGATAAATAATTGCTGTGGTCAGCAAAAATTGCGTCGGCATTTCAAAGGCTGTGGAGGTGAGTTATTTTGAAATGTAAGGCGAGTTATTTTTCACACCTCTCGATAGCAAATTAGGTGTGCGATGGTGGATGATCGCGCGCCTTATATTACAAGGTCTGAAACTTATCAGGAACACCAAGACATATTAGTTAACTCTTCCATTCCTTATCCTCGATCGGTCTCGGATAGAATTATGTTGGATTGACACAAACCTAAGAATGATCCACAAAGTTTGAAAAGACTTTATTTCCAGTGAGGTCCTTTGGCTCCAGAAATTTGCTGACAGGGGGTCTGAACCAAGGAACTGCCTAGATCCTCACTCAGGTTCCCGAAAAATAAAATCCTGGATGGACTTCATGGGGAGAGATTTTATGGTGTAGGATAGATGAAAATTGTGCTTTTAGGCCTCAATGTTATGGATTGGCAAATAATATTTCAAGTCTGTCACCCACATTGTGGTGTCGAACGAAGGGGATCCATACTTCTCAAGGTCTTAGCAACCTTATAATGAATAGTTTGTCAATAGGGATTAATAATGTTTATCAAAGAGATACATTACCATAGCTGGTAATGGAAATATATTAGTATAATCAGAAAACAATACAATTCTTAATGGTGCAGTTTGATAATGACCTTGGATACCTGAGATATTAGCCAAAATATTTATTGATTGCCTTTAATATAAAATATGTTATAAATATTGAATGGTAAAGATTGCAATAATGAAAAAATTTACTCAGAATTTAAAGTCAATCTCCTAGATATTGATATGTATAACCAACTAAACTACTGGTGGTTAATTTGGATCCACTTGAAATTATTCCTTTTCATTTCTTTGTAAGGACATCTATATAAATCATTATTACAAATTAATTTTGGTAGCACAAACCACAACCAAAAGCCTTCCAAAATGTTTTTCACCAATTAATAATAATAATAATAATATTGATAATAATTATTTACTTAAATACAAGTAGTAATTAAAACTGTTGGAATACCATATATCTAAGTGTCCATTCAGTGCCACAACAAACCAGATTTTTTTCTCAAATATTAAATTCCACAGCATTTAATAATTTTTTTAAATTTTTATATACCTTAAATAGTAGGCCTAGTGCTAATATCCTGTAAATGAAAAGCTGCTACAGGTGTCATAGAAATAAGGGGGAAATTAATAATTAAATAAAAGATAAGGAAAATCTCTAATGAATGATATTTTTCAGTAGCCGCTTTGAGAAATGTAATATTATATCTGGATTTGATGCTAAAGTGTAAAATAATTTTGTAAAATAATTATTCCATTTTTAGTTTTCACAAATTTAATCTTGAGAAAAATTTGCTGATAAACATTTGTTGTTGTTAATTAATCTTATTAGGTTGTGTGTCAACTGAAACACTTTAAATTTTAATGTTATTGGATTTTTGCTGCTGTAAATTAGCTAAATGAAAACAGTAATATAATATCCTTGGGAAGATTGAACTAGGTAATGTACATGCTATGGTCTATTATATTTTGTAGTAATTAAAACTATTGGAATACCATATATCTAAGTGTCCATTCAGTGCCACAACAAACCAGATTTTTTCTCAAATATTAAATTCCTCAGCATTTAATAATTTTTTTAAATTTTTATATACCTTAAATAGTAGGCCTAGTGCTAATATCCTATAAATAAAAAGCTGCTACAGGTGTCATAGAAATAAGGGGAAAATTGATAATTAAATAAAAGATATGTAAAATCTCTAATGAATGATATTTTTCAATAGCCGCCTTGATAAATGTAATATTATATTATATTTAAAGTTGATGCTAAAGTGTAAAATAATTTTTTTAAATTAATTATTCCATTTTTAGTTTTCCACAAATTTAATCTTGAGAAAAATTAGCTGATAAACATTTGTTGTAATTAATTTATTAGGTTGTATGTCAACTGACACACATTAAATTTTAATGTTATTGGATTTTTTGCTGCTGTAAATTAGCTAAATGAAAACAGTAATATAATATCCTTGGGAAGATTGAACTAGGTAATGTACATGCTATGGTGTATTATATTTTACCTGTCGTGGAGCATGCAATTATACTTGAGCGAAGAAGATATTAAATTATCCTGGGCTAGCGTATGCTTGGCTAGCCAGGCTTTTACGTCTATTACACATTAACCTACACATATCTCTGTCCCTCAAATCAAATTGCCCGAGACGCAAAATAAATACCATAACAATGAATGTCCATCTCCTATTCAATTTTCTCTACCTTCAGTGATTACAGAGTTTGAATTGTAGTCCTCTATAAGGTAATGAAGCGAAGGTAATTATAACATTTTACCGTAGCGACGAACGACACTCACATGGAGGTCAGAGTCATTGAAGACTAGCTGGCAGAACAGTCTCAACTACCTAGGCACAAGTAATTTTGTAAACATGCATTCAGTCCCACTTAAGATGTTTGTGATTTATTTTGGATAGAAAGCAATGGTATTGCAAACTTTAACATTCTCATTGAAAAATTTATTTGAATGTCTCTTCTGCTAAACGGCAAATCGAACACTGGACTTGAGAAGGATATTAAGAAGACTGTTTTATTGGATTATCACAGAATATACTTTCTACCTCATCTTATTTTTTCAGTTTTGTTTATACATGAATTCTATAAGCTGTTCTTGCCTAATCTGGGGACTTTTTAATCACTCCTTTTGAAGAGAAGGACTTGAGAATTTAAATAAGTCTTTAATGATTGTGAGATTAAATATTGCGTGTTAATGCCAGGTTTTTGAAAAATTCTTGGAAAGTTTATATTACACGAGAATGAATCTAGCAGAAAGCTTAAAACCAATCAAATATGTAAGTCAATCAAAATTTATATAATTACTGTTTTGTAATGACTTTTTTTGATGTATTTTTTACTGTGGTAACATTCTCTTGTTGTTTGTTCAATTCTGCTATACCACATTTGTTTTATCCTGTATACAAAACTACAGTAATAATGTACTATAATGTCTACATTATTTGAAAAAAATACCTGAGGATTGATGACTATGTCTATTGATGTAAAAAATTATAATAAAGATTATGAAAAATGGGGCGACAATGATTGATGATACCAAAAATGATGGTGATTGATAGAAATCTATTAATGGAAAAGGAGATGATGGATGAAAATTGATTATACTAAAGATGAAGATGAAGATGATGAGGCCTAAAAAATTGTTTGCCCTTCTTTTTTTTATGATAAAAAAGGGGTGGATAAAAAAGCCTTCTTTTTTTATGATAAAAAGGGGTGGATAGAAAAAGTATTTTTTTTTCAAGATTACTCATTAGATAGAATAAAAATAACACCCACTTAACATTTTGCAATGAATGTAGGCCTATAATGGCAATATCTTGCATCAGACAACAATTTTATACAACTTTGCAGGGCATCTGACAAAAAATAAAGAATAATTACTCATATTTTTTTAATTTGTAAAGAAAAAGCTAAAACATTTTGATAATAAAAATCAAAATCGCTATGTGCACGCTATGCAAAAGTTGAATCTTTTTTTCTGTTCATATATTTTACATTGATTACTTTTTGACACATTCTTACCAACCACAGCAATTTTGCTTACATTTTAATCAAAATGAGGAGTTTGGTGCCTTAAGACTGAAATTTACTTCACTTAGAGGCAATTTATCAGGAAATTTTGTGTCTTTTCTCAACCATAACCTCTTTTTTAAGAAACATTTGCAGAAGACATTTAGCAATACTTTCCCCCTTAAAAGTGCAATAATACGGAAGTGTACGTGATCCGGTATAACACGTTATTTTGAAATGTTAATTCTGTATTGTATATAAAAATTTTGCGTTGTTACTTATAGCTGTAGTCCTTTTGAATTATTTGATTGATTTCTGAATAATGAAAATTCATGGAAATTTGAAAACCATCTGCCTGATATTAACATTCTTCTATTTGTATATTTTGTTGTAAAAGTACACAATTAGATTTTTGGTAGATAAAAAAAATGGTAAAAATAGCTGTGAATGAGTTAAAATGTATTGTTCCACTAACTTAGTGTCTTAGGTCTGAAGAGAACAGCTTAGCTTAGTCAGTGGCTAATCTCTTGGCTCTCAGTTCAATCCCCATTGCTGCTTTCCTTGTGTATTAGTTGGATGGCTGAAATACAAGTTTCAATAGCAGAGCGTCTTGCAGATCACACATTTAATTCTTTCCAGTCTGCCCCATTACCATTGCCTGAGGCTGTTCCAAAGCTGGGAAATTACATCATCTACACTAAATGTTGGGTTTTTACTAGGCGCAGACATTTTATTTGGTCTAAATACAGGAGGCCCTCTACAGAAATACTCTTACATTACACTCAAAAAATCCTATAGTGGGCAGCCTAGCTATAAAATAATGCATACAGGGCGTACGTACGACACCCCTCGCTCTAAAGTATGGTTGAAGAGGGCGTCATCGCGACGCCATATGACTGGTCCTGTGGGCAGAATGGCCTATGTGCATGTGAAAAAATTGCAAATTATCCCCAATGACAGAAACGGGTCAAACACGTTTACTATTGTTATATGACAAGCTCCCAAACGCGTCTGTGAAATGCCGTTTGGAAGCTTGTCGTTCGAGCCGTTTATTCCGTTTGGAAGTTAACTCCTCCCCTTTTCATATGGCTGACTGCTCGTGAATGGCAAAATGTTAAACGCGTTCAGCAAAATTTGGAATTTGATCGTGATTTGAACAACTTCAAAACTTGTTCAGTGTCCCTACCGTATCTAGGCTATGTAGGCCTAGGCCTATATTTATAATAGTAGTAGCCTGGTATTAAAATGCTAGCCTACGCTAGGTGACAGTTCACGAAGAAATGTTTATAATAAGGCCTAAATTTAATTATTTTTCTTGTTGGGGAAACCCCAATGTTTCTTGTATTTTAGCAGGCTAGGCCCTACGTTACCTGTAGGTTTTATAGAAGAGAAAGCAATCGCCAGTAACCTT
>NW_022728334.1:325418-355305 GCF_011630105.1 Anneissia japonica | reverse complement strand
CACTTAAGATGTTTGTGATTTATTTTGGATAGAAAGCAATGGTATTGCAAACTTTAACATTCTCATTGAAAAATTTATTTGAATGTCTCTTCTGCTAAACGGCAAATCGAACACTGGACTTGAGAAGGATATTAAGAAGACTGTTTTATTGGATTATCACAGAATATACTTTCTACCTCATCTTATTTTTTCAGTTTTGTTTATACATGAATTCTATAAGCTGTTCTTGCCTAATCTGGGGACTTTTTAATCACTCCTTTTGAAGAGAAGGACTTGAGAATTTAAATAAGTCTTTAATGATTGTGAGATTAAATATTGCGTGTTAATGCCAGGTTTTTGAAAAATTCTTGGAAAGTTTATATTACACGAGAATGAATCTAGCAGAAAGCTTAAAACCAATCAAATATGTAAGTCAATCAAAATTTATATAATTACTGTTTTGTAATGACTTTTTTTGATGTATTTTTTACTGTGGTAACATTCTCTTGTTGTTTGTTCAATTCTGCTATACCACATTTGTTTTATCCTGTACACAAAACTACGGTAATAATGTACTATAATGTCTACATTATTTGAAAAAAATACCTGAGGATTGATGACTATCTATTGATGTAAAAAATTATAATAAAGATTATGAAAAATGGGGCGACAATGATTGATGATACTAAAAATGATGGTGATTGATAGAAATCTATTAATGGAAAAGGAGATGATGGATGAAAATTGATTATACTAAAGATGATGATGATGAGGCCTAAAAAAATTGTTTGCCCTTCTTTTTTTTATGATAAAAAAGGGGTGGATAGAAAAAGCCTTCTTTTTTTATGATAAAAAGGGGTGGATAGAAAAAGTTTTTTTTTTCAAGATTACTCATTAGATAGAATAAAAATAACACAAATTTAACATTTTGCAATGAATGTAGGCCTATAATGGCAATATCTTGCATCAGACAACAATTTTATACAACTTTGCAGGGCATCTGACAAAAAATAAAGATTAATTACTCACATTTTTTTAATTTGTAAAGAAAAGGCTAAAACATTTTGATAATAAAAATCAAAATCGCTATGTGCACGCTATGCAAAAGTTGCAATTTTGTTGAATCTTTTTTTCTGTTCATATATTTTACATTGATTACTTTTTGACACATTCTTACCGACCACAGCAATTTTGCTTACATTTTAATCAAAATGAGGAGTTTGGTGCCTTAAGACCGAAATTTACTTCACTTAGAGGCAATTTATCAGGAAATTTTGTGTCTTTTCTCAACCATAACCTCTTTTTTAAGAAACATTTGCAGAAGACATTTAGCTATACTTTCCCCCTTAAAAGTGCAATAATACGGAAGTGTACGGGATCTGGTACAACACGTTATTTTGAAATGTTAATTCTGTATTGTATATAATGTTTGCGTTGTTACTTATAGCTGTAGTCCTTTTGAATTATTTGATTGATTTCTGAATAATGAAAATTCATGGAAATTTGAAAACCATCTGCCTGATATCAATATTCTTCTATTTGTATATTTTGTTGTAAAAGTACACAATTAGATTTTTGGTAAAATGGTAAAAATAGCTGTGAATGAGTTAAAACGTATTGTTCCACTAACTTAGTGTCTTAGGTCTGAAGAGAACAGCTTAGCTTAGTCAGTGGCTAATCTCTTGGCTCTCAGTTCAATTCCCATTGCTACTTTCCTTGTGTATCAGTTGGATGGCTGAAATACAAGTTTCAATAGCAGAGCGTCTTGCAGATGACACATTTAACCCTTTCCAGTCTGCCCCATTACCATTGCCTGAGTCTGTACCAAAGCTGGGAAATTACTTCATCTACACTAAATGTTGGGTGTTTACTGGGCGCAGACATTTTATTTGGTCTAAATACAGGAGGCCCTCTAAAGAAATACTCTTACATTACACTCAAAAAATCCTATAGTGGGCAGCCTAGCTATAAAATAATGCATACATGCATACAGGGCGTACGTACGACGCCCCTCGCTATAAAGTATGGTTGAAGAGGGCGTCGTTGCAACGCCATACGACTGGTCCTGTGGGCAGAATGGCCTATGTGCATGTGAAAAAATTGCAGTACCCCAGTGGAATAAGTCTTTGGACTTGTGAGTTGTCCGTGGTGTTTACTCAGAATAAATCCAATCCAATCCGTAAAAGTATTGGTTTAAGCTTCTTAACACGTCTTATTGCATTTTGCTGTGCCTGATGATATGCCTATATGGGCAACTTCCTTCAGGAATACAATAGTACAGGAGTGCCAACTTTTTTAATTTGCGGGAGATGCTATGTTTTTTGGGGAAATTTTTGCTTATACCAAAGTCAATGCAGAAAGGCATGCAGATTTCTGAGGCTCCTTTTAGACCTGGGGATCCTCTCACTGTCTGTCAGGGTAATGACAAATATTTAAATTATTAGTAAAATTCTTGCTTCATTACCATGACATTGAAATGTTTTGCATTTTTCTGTAAATGTGAAATTATATTTGAATCAAATAAATTTATTCAATCATTATAGAAGAATAGTGGTAAACCTTTGGGTGTAAAATGTTTTCAAAGTTTAAATGTCTAAGTAACCCTTAAATTATCTCTTTTTTCCCCTAGTATTTTATTTATTTTTATATTTTGTTTGTTATTGTTTTACTGAATTTAAGCTACTTTATTTATTAAACCATTTGGAGGTGACCAAAATAGCTACTGACTAAAAGGGGCCCTGAAAAGTCCTTGTATTTTTTTTTTATATCAGGGAGATATAAAAGATATTACATCTCCCTTTTTGTATGTTGTCCATACTTAGCCTTGTGGTAAAACTGCTGTTTGGTTGAATGAACTTTATGCAATAAGGTTTGATATCATTACTCTTTAAGTAGTTTGTCTTTCCGTCAGTTGTCTCATATTTATTATATTCATGTGAACAGACTATTCATTCAGTTGTATGAAAATAAGGTTGTCACTAAGCTGGGAGATAAAACTGGACAAGAAGATGATTATGTACAAACCATTATCATACAATGCAATATTTCGTAGACAGGATATGAGAATAATTGGTTGTCTTTCTTAAAATTTAAGTGTTTTTATGTGACTACCCGGCTTTATCAAGCAAGAAACAATTCATGTTTCACAGGTTTTTTTTTATTTTTTTTATGACATTATGACAGTAATTGATAGTATTTTCTAGGAACTAAATTCTAAGTATAATTTTACATAGTAGTTTATAGTTCTGAAGTGATTGATTAAACTTTCAGTATTTTAAAATGTTTAAGATTTATGGATTGGAAATTTTCAGAGTTGTGCATCCCTCTAGAATCTAGTGTGGTTTACTTGTGGTGTGAATTACTTTGATATACTTTCCATTATTTATTCGACAGATTTTTTTCAACAGTTTTGGGAATTCTTGAGGTGCTATATGTTTGTTTAATTTTATTTTTTTATATCCTTTTTTTTTCCATTATCTATCTACACGATATATCTGACAGTCACACGTCGTCTAGCAGCAATATGGTTTCAACATTTGCTGATTCTAGGGCACCTGTAATTTTGTAGATTGTGTTTTTTTTTAATTGTATGTCAAGCTGAATAACTATTGTGTTTTTTTTAGTGTGTGTCAAGCTGAATAACTAAAAAATATATATCAAACAAAAATCCGGGATTTTATCAATGCCAATATTGCTATACATTTAAACCTATAGAAACAACTGAAGTAATAACAATATGATATATTCACAGATCCTAGAGTCTGTGGTACAATGTATAATAATAACAGTCAATATTACCACAAAGCTATCTTAGTTGCTTCGAATGTAGTATATATCATATCGTTATTCCCCAATGTTTTGAAAATGGCTATGTCTGCGCTAACCTTTTATCCCACCATTAGTTTCAATTCTCTTGCGAAATAGAATGTACGTCAATGTTGCATGTTGTTTTGTTCTTTAATTTCAACATTTCTGAAATGGGCAGTATTTACATTTGTCATGTATTAAGTTTAAGTAGACTTCCTGTGGTGCAGCGTCTTTGTGCATTCAACAAATGGGATGCTGTGTGGTGTACAATTTTCTGGTTATATAGTTTTGAATGCACGCTGTGATTATTTACATGGCAAAAATGGCAGCTTAAGGAAAAGATGTCTGACAAAGACTAACTTTTTTAAAAGTGCCCACCAGGCACTTTCATTATCTAGTTGTGAACCTGCTGTAAAATCCAAGGGCGTAAAGTACAGACATCCTGAGAAACTGGCAATTGTGGGGCATTTTAAAATTATTTTGAAATTTTTTTAAATATGGCCAAAACGTATTGTTTTTTTGGTCCAGTGGGTCATGGTCAAGAAGAATTTGGCCTGCCTAAGGGGATTTAGTTTCCTTCTGCCTTTACCCATTGACACCGGCACTGTATAACATGATATTACCTGGGCTTGTAACTCACTTTTTTATTGACCTCTCTGGAGTGACAATCAGATTTAACTGACAAATAAAAGCATGTTATTTAATAGCCTGGAGTATGCACTGTCCCACAAATAGTTGTAGGTTTATGGTATTTGATGTCTTGTAAGATAACAGCAATATCAAAGAGGTGAGGCTTAAGAGAGTTCCATTCTAAGCAGATCATTGTAGAAAACCTGTCATATAAGACACTATGGCAACTAGACACCAGTTGCTATTAGAAACCTTAATCTAATAAATGCTATATATCACCGTATATAAACTATAGCAGGGGTTCTCAACTATATCGCAATCAGGTACAAAATTGTTCATTGAATAAATTTGAAGGGTCAGGGCAAAAGGTGTACTATGGAGTGCTGCTGTTGCGAGCCAGGGGAGGGGTTGTCCCCTTCCCAAAATAGAATTTTTTTAAAAATAAGCCACAGATGCTCATACAGGGCATCTTGACCTAAGAAATTTAGCAAAAGGTCAAAACGTTATACAGTACAGTGAGGTCCACAGTCGAAACCCCCAAAACAAGAGGATTTTTGTGCTTTGATGGGTCTAAATAATGCTATAAAAGCAGATATGTTTGAAAATGTCTGTGTCTAGGTGAATCTACAGTGCATTAGTTGGGTTGGAGGACTTATTTGGGAAATTTACAGAGGAGGTTTCGCCAGAAAAGAGGGGGATTTGCTAGAAAAGGTGTTTGGATAATAAATTTCAGTAGTTCAATAGCATAATTTAATTCAAGCAAAACTAATTACTAATTTAGCTGAAAGCAAATAGCAGATTTATAAATTTTGCCTAGCTAATAAATTTTTATGATTTTAATTTTCTTAATCGGGCAATATTAATTTCATGCTTTCCCAGACAAACCCTCTCAACCCCCCAACTAACATATAACAATCATCAAAGCACAACCAGAACAACCATCTAATAACCAACAACCACAACCAATAACCAACATTACTACTTTTAGTAACCACTACCAACAATTAAAAAATCAACTGAATTGATAACAGGAAAAATAACCAACAACAAACAAATAATATTACCACAGCTAGCTGACAGTCACAACTAACAACTACTAATACCACGACTAGCCAACAAATGTTTGTGGTGTGCTAGTCTCAATAATTATCAAACATCCACAAATGTGTTTTTTTTTTCTTTTATATCACTTATAGATTTTTTTTATCAGCCATCTTTAGTGTTGTGTGCTTTCCAAATTTTAATGAGGATAAATTTATGAAAGATTTTTATTAGTAGTACTCTATGTATTTTAATGAATATAAATGATAGATTTTTATCAATATTTTTATAGCCAGATTCCTAGCCAGACTATTTTAATTGTCTAAATAAAAGTGTGGAGAAAACATGGCTGTCTAATAAAATGTACAGTACTGTATATTATTAATATTTAGAAGTGCAAGTTGTAAAATTAATTTTGAATTACTATGGATGAACAATTAAAGATTGTATTGGATTGTAAAAAGGACAGAAAAATACCTCAAAGATTAAAAATTTTGAATAACTGATTTGAAAGGATCAAATTAATTATTAGCTTCCATCGAGAAACAGATCGAAAAAAGTAGTTTTCACCGATTTACTGACATTTTGCTACAAAATAAAAAAATTGATTTCCAGTTTATTTAAGGATCTATGCAAAAGAATACAGGAAAATTACTATTTAACTCTCTGAAAATTGACTAGGGATTTTTATTTTATTCAAATTTGTATTGTAAGTTATTAGCGTAAATATAGAAATTAAGCAAAATTCAAATATAGAAGTAAAATTTTCCATTTTATTTCTCATGACTAATAGTACAGAACATCTTTAAATAAAAAAAAAGTCTCTTAAAAGCAAGTGACACACCTTACAGTGAATTTGAGCACATCGGTTGTTTTCGCTGCTGATTGTGTTCCCCGTAGTGAAAATGTACCGTGTGACGTCATCGTTTGATCCGAGAATACCATTAAATAACCATTTATTTTTTCCACTATTCGAAACTATCAAAGTAGAATTTCAATTTTGGAATTCATCCCCATCACTATCATTTATTACTTGACCCACATTTCTTATAAGTTAAGAAAAACCATGTTAAATATTTTTTTCAATCTGTATGCACTGTCAAAATAGGTTTGAGTTATGTTTGAAAGCTTCAACTAATATTTTGAGCTTAGAACTTAAAATAGCTCTGTTGCTAGTCAATTAGAAGTCTTTACTAAGTGAAGTGCCATTAACTACTGAGTGATTAGCTGGTTTTAATGCCATGTCCATTATGAAAAACTAAGTTAATTTATGCAAGTTTTAAAAGGACAATTATATCAAAAGGTAATGTTATAACAATAAGAAAAAAAAGTGTGAATAATAATCTCAGCTTTCTCATTTTAACCGACGTTATTCATACCTGTCTTTGTTTGAATGATAAATCACCATCACTCACCATCACAATTCCCTCTTTAACTTCAACATACATTATATTTTCTAATCTTTAATACTACAAACAAATTTTTATTCTCAAAAATATCACACATCGTGTAATGGAAGTTTATAATTATTTTATTTATATTTAATTGCTTACACCCCATCGTTAAATATACAGATACAGTTTAATGAATATTTTCAACTGGAATTACTTATTTTTTTGTGATAATATTTCATGTCCATTCCACGACGGACACACCATCCTATTTGTCAATTATATAATATAAAATAAATAGTATAAAATTCAATTAGTATAACAAATGGTACTATCAAGTTAAATTTCATCATAATACAAAAAATATTTTTTTTATAATGAATAATGTGATAATATATAAAGTATATAAGATGATTATTTTTTTTTAAATAACAAATTACAAGAAATAAATTCAAAATTTTATGTTTCAAGTTATTATATTTATATGCATGATGCAGATCATTTGAATTTAGTCCAAGATCAGATTTTATCAAATATATTCAATTTATTCATACCTCAGATACTAAAATTATTATTCATAGATGGTTATGTTTATCATATTCATGGCATCGTGGAAGTTTGATTATTAATCTGTAGACAGAAATATTCGCCAGGTCGGAATTTCTGTAGGTGATTTTTGTTTGTGCCTGCCTTTAGTGTACTTAAAACAATGAGTTATTTAATTATGCTTTTTCAGGAGAAGTTACATAACAATGATGCACAGATTGTGGCCATATTGTATGAAATGCTCTAAGAGTATTCTTGTATGCAATGAATTGTCTACGACACAGAGTTAGATTATCCTAAATGTCTTTTAATTTATGACTGTGACAATTAATTAGCCTGGCATGCTATCGTCAAAAATGATGTCAATCGAAATAGCCTTTAATACATGCATCATTGGCAATTATTCTTACTCTATACCTAAAGCAAATGAAGGGTAGGGCATCAGTACAATATGATTATTTATCAGTATGTGTACTGTATTAATCTTGCATTGGTTTATTAAATCACAGCTTTGCATATTCTTTGGCAGTGGACGAGAATACAGACTGTTCGAGCCCCTGTTAATCTCAAAGGAATTGTTACGCAGTTTGTTATTGCATGTTGTGGGAATGTAAGCATTTGCGGATTATTTTTTACTTGGCATTCAAAATTTTACACAAAGAGCTGAACGGTATAAAGCATTTTTGAGATTGTTAATATGACCCGCGGTGCATATTGCATATTCAATCAAAGTTGGAGCGATAGTTTGATTATCACTCGGATTTTTTTGTGTGCTGTAAGATTCTCTTGTTGAGCTTCGTTTGTGTCAAATACATAACAGATGTACAGTTTGTAGAAATTTTCTCTTCCACATTCATCTTACAATTGAAGACCTTGCCTAGATAGCTTGACGTCAGTCTTATGTCAGGTAAGAGTCAGCTGCTGCTAAAAAAAAAGCACTCCGTCGAGGTTTCATTAGACTCGAGTCCGGGCAACACACACAATTGAGCTTCAACTTCCTTCCGTTGCTCTCTCAGGCAACAAAAGAGAATAATTTTGACGAGAGGTCAGAGAGTAAATTGAAAAGCTGAACAGTTACTTGTTACACAGTATCGGCGTTAAGATTGTAGAGGATGGGGCGGTCATTTTCAAAGGCTATCGCGGCAAAATCATCATCTGGCGTGGCACCGAATTTCCAAGTACATGTTAATTTGAGATTCAAAGTAAGTAAAGATCGGTATGGTAATGAGTTTTAGTTTGATTAATTGTCAGTGATTTCTCTGCTTCTCCATACATACAAATTCTACACTGCTTTGTACCGACATCACCTGCACAGTATATGGTTGCAAATTGTAAATTTTCTGTAGTTAGTCTAATGATGGGTTTAATATTATATCTTATACAAATTACATTTGTAATAAAAGCCGCTAATATAAAATAATAATGTGAAGTACATAGGTCTTCTCGTAGTGATATTCTTACATATTTTTTATTTATCAAAATAATTTACCACAAGTATCTGGGTGAGACCTCCTTGATAAAAATGTTTCTAATTAAATCATTAAAATACATACATATTTTTAAAAATTATAATCTATAAATTGATATAATAAGAAGATGTACAACTGTTAGATCATGTTTAGGTATAAAAAAAAGATAAATATTTCCTGCAATTATTTGATTCAAATATGTTTAACTATTAATTATTTATTCAGTAAATGTAAAAGACATTTACAACGAACATTATGAATAATATTGTTGTTAGTAAAATTTAAATAAAAATATACAACTTTACTGTATATCAGTCAATAAAATTATGATAATAATCATATGCGGATTCAAAAGGGGGGGGGGTGGGAAACCTGCTCAGGACCCCCCTCCCCCTCTCTTAATTTTTTAAAAATGAAAAAAAAATCAGAAAAAAAGAAAATTATATTCAAATTTAAGTCTGAGAATGCCATTTCCGGTAATGGCATTCGTAATATCGACCTGCCATATGTGAAAGTCCCTCCCTGGGCCCTCTCTATTCCAAATTCCTGGATCCGCCACTCATAATAATATTATTTTGACATACATTGCTATGTATTCTGTGTGCTTTGTACTAAATTATGTCACTGAGGTGATTATAAAATAAGATAATGTAATTCTATACTCTTAGCTATTACTGAATAAATAGGAAATAGTAAAATAATAAATATCAAGTTTAATATATTATGATTAAAATTTGAAGACAAATATTGTTGTCAGTAATTAAAAAATTGGAAATAAAATTGGATTTCTTAAGCCAACTCAGACAGTGACGCAGCCTGATGCGATTTGTTGTCACATTGGTTCTGTGAATTAATGCAGACGCCATAGGTCTGAGTCGGGGGCAGTTGCGTTGTAGAGTAGTAAACGTGTAATATTTGTACGACGACCTAAAGACTGTTCCTGATGATAATTGCATTGGGCTGTGTCACACGACGCTGTCTCAGTTGGCCTTTAGACATGCAAATGTATGGTTTTTGATGTATAAAATTACAAAAAAAACTAGAGATTAACTAAGCCAGGCACGCACTCCACCAATAGTCATCGCCCAACACACTTCCCTTCCCTGGAGTATGCAATGAACGAGGCATGTGCAGTGAATAATAATCATCCGCTCAGACTACGAATTATGATCATACGGTGTCACATCGTCAAGTGCAAACAGAGAGAAACCCTGGTAGACCCCAACCCAGATTTGATGTATCAGGGGTAGTGGTGTTGCCTGGTCATTAAAGCTGTTTAGCTCAGTTGGCTAAACTAGTAGTCATTGGAGTAGGGATGGGTAGTGCAGCCAGTGAAAAACACTGGGGCCCACAGCTATTAGGGGCCCATAATCAATAGACCTAATAGTAATTAAAAATAATTTCCAACTCAATATTATTAAAAGAAAAAATGGCTAGTGTGCTCTTAATAATATTTAGATTTTAGAGGAGTAATTATTGATTACTGAGTTCATTTCAGTTGTTTAATTTTACATGCCACCAATTTTCACGATTGATTTCATTCCAGTCAACAACAGTTCTGTGTGAAAAGGAGTATTTAACCCATTTAGGCCCCCATTTTCAAATTTCATTTTTAAAATTTTTTTAGTGACATAAAAATAATTAAATATAATTGTTTCTGTTGGAGTAATACAAACTTCTTTGATAAGAACTGAAAGAGAATAAAATATTTTTTTTTAAGAGTATCAGTGTGGTGCATTGGAACTGTAAGTCTGAGATTGTGATTAGATCAAGTCCTGTTGTGATAGAAAGAGAAGTAGCTGGAAAACTAAATTGTGATATATTTTGAAACAGAAATTCAAAAGAAGGTATTTTTGGCGTTCATACAAACTGGTCCAATTTAGTCTGTTTAGTAGAGAGCAGTAAGGGGACTCGTAGTCTTTACAAATGAAGCGGGCTACTCGACACTGCTCGCGTTCCAGCATTTGGCAAACACCCACTCTGTAGGGATCAATTGCAGATGCAGAGAACTCAAGATGTGGACAAATTAAGGAAACATAAAGCTTGATTAAACAGTATACACACAAAAGAGTTTAATCAAAACATTCTATAACAAAAATCATGTGTGTAATGGTTTGTGAGGTAAAACCACTGGTTGGTTGTCTTGACGTTTCGGTGAGATTGCTCTGACCCTCATTATTCTAATGTACAAAGACATGCATCAATACCGTATATTTATATGGTACATTCTTAAATCCGATAAGAACCATATGTACAATTTGGACATGCATGCATGAAATTGTGATGAAATAATGCGTAATTATAGTCTTAAATTATCCATGAATGTAAAGGTATCTGATCAACTAAGAAGTGGTGTTGTAATCGTATATCTTTGATGTTGTTTGTGTGGAAAGACGTTTATAAGCAATATGTGTATGATTTTAGGATCTTGTAAGATATGACCTTCCCAGTTGATAATTCCTATTCCCGGTGGGAAATATCATAATAGCTTGTCTGTTCGTAACGCGCCAGATTTCAAGGTTTGTCTTCTCAAGTTTCTCATTTGAGAAATGCATGACTTTCTGAAACAGTTACACAGATACAAGCATCGTTCGTTGTACCATGCTTAACGTATGTTTTTTGATGAGTGTCACACCACACGATATATTACTCCAATTTAGATCAAATTAAATAATGATAGATAAAGGTGTGACCAGCTGTTGATATCCGAGATAAGTTATTCTTAGGCCATGTGTCTGCAGCATTTCAACATTTTCTGATAAATACTAGTACCTTTTAAATTATCTCTACATTTCATGGCCAACAATGCAATGTGTTCATCAAACATTTGTTTGGTTTGACATCAAATAACCCTAGTATGACCATGTTTTACATTTATGTTTTTACACTAGATGGATAATAGATCTAGGGTCTCGACTAAGAAATTTGTTGGTACAGTAGAACCCCTCATTTACGTACGGGACGGGCCCAAATGTGTTCGTAAAAATCATTCGTACGTAAAATCGGGGTTGTGTGAAATTCCTATGTATTTACACTACCGATATGCTGGGCTAGGCTAGGCCTGGACTTAAATTTTGTTGGACTGGAGCCGAAACTCCAACTTGCGCTCGAAAGAAATTCAAAATAACGATCATAATAATGTACAGTACTATACATACTTGTTAATGTGTATAGAAGCATTATTCTCTCTTTCTCAGGCAATAATATATGACTTATCTTCTAGCTTACGAAGAAACACAGCCCAGCGGGCGCCGCAACAGGGCGAGTAACCAACGTTTTTCACTCGATCCATGTGGTTGTAGCGTCATGTAAATACCCTGTACAGAATAACCCAGAAACCAGGGGTTGTCAACTTTTTAAAAGAAGATTGGCTGTAGACATGGCGCTTGGACTTTTTTTTGTATGCAATACGATTGTTCTACGCCTGCATTTATTAAATGAATAATAAAGTTATAAAAAGAAAATGTGTCAGTGTCTTATTTTATGTGGGAAATAATGAAATGGTGGATTAAGGTTAGTTAGATTTGATAAATAAATTCCATTCATAATTAGGGAGTTCATTAAATTACGATATGAGGGTGGTGTATTCAGAGATGAATAAATCATATCGATATGCCGACAAGTTACGCATTGGACAGAGTTTTCTCACGGCTACAGACATAAAGTATGATCGCCGTGTTGAATGTCGGTGTATTCAAAGCACACTATCTGTAGTAGAGATCGCTGATAGTGTACAGCAAACCGTCTAAGACCGAGTGAATAAACTCTAGCCTGCGCCTAACGATTAATTCTTGACACGGGTGTGTGTTTTGTTCATGAAATAGGAACTTTATTTATGACAACAATTACATGATTTTATGTTTGTAAAATCGGGGTTCGTAAATGAGGGGTTCTACTGTACCTATATTTCTCTTCTCGAAATGTGTAAGAGTCAATGTACACTTTATTTATAGAGGAATAAGAATAATAATCATAAAGTTCTAGATTTATATTATAGCGCCAGTGTTGACTCCAGAAATTTGCTGATAGGGAGTCCGACAGTTAGTTTGAAAGCAAGGGGCCAACTTAGAGCCTTGGTCAGGGAACCAAAATAAAAATACTTCTTAGTGTTCACGAGGGGAATAATAGTCTTAAATTGTGCTTTTTAGACCACAATAGTACGGATTTAAAATCAAATTAATGTTATTTGGATAAGCAAATTATTATTTTTTGTCCGACAACCTTGTCATGGTTTCGGACGATAGGGGATCCAAGCCTGTCTAATGGGGGTAGGGGAAAAGCCCTCCCTGATCCCCTCCCTGCTGGCGCCATCACTGTATAGTGTTTAAATTGAGGCAACCTCAAGGTGCTTGACAACAAGAGAAAATCAAGTAATTATACTATGAACTTATCACAAACAATGCTAGGCTTGTTTGGTATACTTTTTTACACAACATGGCTCCCACACACATGACTAAATGTCACCATTGTCATTGTGCAGTACTAAAATATTGATTAACACTGTGTGATATTACTTATTAATGTGTTTGCCTCCCCATATTATAATTATGAAACGCTGCATATCTTTCCAAATTGTATGTAAGGTTTGTTATTTTGAATCTTCATTTTGTTCTGTCATCCGTCAATTTGACCTCAGTCAATGGTTAAAGTTTTTCCAAAATTTGGAGTTATAAAGTGTCATACTCTTGTATTAGAATCTTTAGACTGAATTTCCGCAGCAAAAAATTACAAAATGGTTACTTAGATTTTACAGATTTTAGATGATCTGATTTTGCTTGCCATAATACAAGGATAATCACAACTACCTTTGGTCTTTCCATCTTATTTCTGTATATTATACTGTGTACATACAGTACATGCATCCAAATATCAATGATTATATTTTATACATATTTTGTAACTTTTTCTGATAATATAATACTGAGGAGTAGATTGGTAATTTGATGGTTAAGATGCTAATATTCATGGTTCAAATTAAAGCTTTGTCCACTGAGAAATGGCTTATACATAGTGGTCAATTGTAGACAGAAATTTGCAAATGAGGTTTGAAAAACACAGATTTTATTGATGTTATATGATTATTTATTATATGATAATATGTACAAACTATTTGGTTGACTGAAATGATATGTATTAAAAGATAAAAATTTATCTCATGATACCGTTTTTATAGCATTGTTTGATATTACAGCACATCAAATAAAGATTCCAAATACATTACTAAATAAAAAGAATTTAAAGTAAACAAAATTCTTCATCATGCAGAATCAACCTAAACATGTTTTTCTCTTATGAATGTTTAAGGTGATCCCTTTAGCTTTTCGAGTGGATGGTTTAGCTCCGTCTGTGAAAACAAAACCATTACCTAAAGTGAAGTACGCTGATAATTATGTGTGTTCAGTAATCATTCATTCCATGTCCAAGCAAACACCGTGCAAGATATATCTGCTCTTCTGTTACTGGTTCAGTGAAAGATACAGTTTCACACTATGTTTAAAATTTAAATGGCATATTATAATGGTTTGTCTTGAAAACAGATTATTTTTCATTTTTAAAGTTTTTACTTTAATTAATTCATCCATGAGAATGCATTCAAACCGTAGGCTATTTTGAAATTTATGCAAATAAAATATAAAATAATTTAGCTTGATGAATAATGCATGGAAATTAATTTTTACATGAAATAATATTTCATAAATTGTTTGTCAAATTACAGAATAGAATTTTGACAGGTGTTGGAATGAATTCAACGATAGTCGTAAATTATGAAAAGAATAAACATAAGCATGTTACAGATTACGGGGCATTAGTACTGATTACTTGGAAATAACCTTCATTAGTTGAGATTGAACATATGACCCTAAGTTTGGAAAATTGGCACCATAACTACTTCGTCATATTTTTCTCTCAACTCAATTTTAATCGCTTGAAAATTTATTAAATTGTTAGTATTAAATATGCTTCGTTGTTCATCAGAACATACATATTTCACTTTCTTATAATTTCATCTCTCAATGGGCACCATAACTACTTCTTCATAATATTTTTCTATCAAATTCATTTTAATCACTTTAAAATGTAAAAGTGTTAGTATTAAAATGCTTCATTTTTCATCAGTTAACATACATATTTCACTTTCTTATCATTCCATCTCTCAATCATTTATAGAATCTTTTTTTTTTTTAAGTCAGTAAGAGTTTAAGGCTTTATAGCCAGTTATTTGTCAGATAATATTCAAGCAGTTATCATTCATGTCAAACCATCTCTTTTAGGCATGCGATGAATTATGTTCTGGTGCGCCTTGTCGGTGTACAGTGCAGTGATATTATTGGTTGATTTGTCTGAACTGCCCGTTAGCTTGGTTCATAATTTTTAACATTTTTGTTCAGTAATCCAAGTCTCCAGCATTTTGCAAATATATATATATATATTGTTTCATAACAATCTTGACAAAACAGACAAACATTAAAATGGCAAAACAAAATCACAACAGTGATTTTCCATTTTCTATTATTTTAATTTCTTTGTTGCTTTTGATGAAATTGTTCATCACAAATTCTGTTGTTAGATATTACTAAGTGTTTCTCTGTGTACAGTCAGTATGCCTACTCTACATGATTAGAAAATAACAATTTTGGCTTATCTGTCTCTTTCACATTCTCTCATTCTCAACCAAGTAAAGTTAATGTGTCATTTATCATTATTTTCTATAGACAATTTTGATATTTGTGGCAAATTCTTCAATACCTTGAAATCATAGTAAGACAAGACAACTGTTTTAATATCATGTTTAGTGAATATTGCTTTTTATAGCCAGCAAAATATTGATTTTTTTTTTCATTTATCAAAATGTGTCTGTCAAAACCATTCAGGATGTGAAGGAAAAAAACATAATGATGAATACTGACAAATAACAAAATGCAAAATGCTCATGGTGCTTTTTTCCTGGTCGTTAGGCGAGACTTTTTTTTATACCTTGTTTTGTGAACCCGCCAATGTTGATTATTTCGAATAAAAATAAAATTTCATTTCAATTAGCTACACCCGCCACCACAAAAAAAAAATGGAAATTAGTTTTTCTTTATTATTATGCCTGACAAGAAATGTATATTTCCTTCTTATATAAATTTAAACATTAAACTATCCCATTACTATGCATTTTCTTCTCTGTCTGGATGTTTTTGGCAAAACCATTTGCTAAATAAGAAAACAAATTTATTTTATATTTCTTCCGCCCTCTGACATTCTTTCAACAAATAAGTTTGCGAAATGCCTTAGATATAGAATCAATCTTACACAACATGCAACCTCCCTGGCTCCCTGGCGAGTATTTGTAGTTATGCATGTATTTTAACACTATTCATTCCAAATCATTTAATTTCTACCAGGTACCCATTTATACCCCTGGGTGAAATGTGATGAACATATAGATAAATTGTCTTTCTCAAAGACACAAACAGTATGATGAGCATCGGTCTTGAACTCACGACCTCAACCTTACCTGCCGCCGCACACGACTTGAGGGAAATTAATGAGTTTTCATAGCAGTAGTGGGTGGAATAAAGTTTTTTTTTTTAATTTTGAATTTTTTCTGGCAGCAGGATAGGCTGACAGGCAAAATAATAAATTTTCATTTTTATCTGAAGTTCTTAAAAATTCTTGCCAAGTAATTAAAAAAAAGGAATAAAAGTAAAGATTTTTAAAATTTTTTATTTTTTGTGGCAAAGGATGGCTGACATGCTAAATACAGCATTGTATTTTGATTTGTAACTTAGGCGAGACTTTTTATAACTTGTTTAGCGAACCCGCCGCCTGCCAATAATGATGAATTTAATTAAAAATAAAGTTATATTTTTGGCCAATTAGCGCACTTACCACCATTAAAAAAAAAAAAATCAGATAAAAATATGTTTTTCTTTATTTTTATTATGCACGCCGCAACCTTGAAAGCGCTCCAAAAATAAGATATGTATTTCTTTTCTAAAACTTATATTTTCATTTTCTCTTCCGTCTGGATGTTTTTGATAAATCTATTTACTAAATAAGAAAACAAGATTGTATTTTTATTTTTTTCCGCCCTCTGAAGATCCTTTAAAAAATAAGTTTGGGGAAAATGGTATAAATCAATAGGTGACAGGTTCACAAAACAAGGTGTAAATCAAGTCTCAGCTTGCTAATAGGCAATAATAACAAATATGTGTGTATAGCATTCATTCATTTATTTATTTGGCCTTTACAGGTATTATGTGATGATACAATTATATATAGCCCCCTCTATATTGTTAATTCAATGCATAATTTATCATATAGCACTACAACTGGCTATTTTTTTGAATGTTAATTTATTTCATTGTTTTAATTTTGACATAAAGACAATAGGGTTTGATAAATAAAGATTTCCAATAAATACTGAATACTGATAGCATTGTAAAGAGATATTTTAGCCGTTTTGATCTCTTCTTTAAAACTCTAGGTTCTTTTGCCTGCTACTAGGGGACTTCTCTTTGTTCCTCATCACCGATGCATTTCTTGATACCTAGATATTGAGTTAATTTATGTACAGATTCACACTGAATCTAATTACCAGGGCTCAGGCTCCTTTAGTTCAGACCTCTCTTGGACGATGAATTTTAGAACTTGTCACTTTGTCGCAAAATCCTACCTTGTTATACAAACAGATTTTTTACAGACAGCCACTTTCTAACACAAATCATAAATGAACCAACAAGGATAACTAAACATAGTAAAACCCTGATTGACCATATCTATGCATCATTTCCAAATAAAGTTTCTTACTCAGGTATACTTCACACAAGCATAAATGATCACTCTGCTATTTATGCCATAATTGGTAAAGAAAAGATGCCGCAACATAAACATAATTTTATAATAACCTTGTTGAAGAAGACTTCAAAATTGATATGTTGAATGTAAATTGGTTTGAAATAACTTCCTATACAATTGTTAATGATGCTCTAAATTTTTTGAAGGCAATTTTTTAAAAATTGTTGATAAACATCCACCACTAAAAAAGAAACATGTTCGAAATAAAAATAGTCCTTGGCACACAGAAAATTTAATACTTCTAATGAGAGAATGTGATGTTAAGAAAAAAGAGCCAGGAAATAAAATATTCCTCAATTGTGGAATGAATACCGAAAACTAAAAAATAAAGTAAATAAGGAGACCAAGAAAAGTAAGAAAGAACATTTCAATGAACACTAAAGATTTTAAAACTCTATGGAAAATATAAGATATATTGTGCCATCTAAAATTAAAAACACTAATAACTAACCTTAAACACAATAAATGTACTTGAATCAGATCCTCACAAAGTTGCAAATACACTTAATTTTTTTGCCAACATACCTCCTAACTTAGCCAAGGAAATCCCTGTGGTTGAATTTATTGAAATTAACTGTAAAGCTTCAAATGAAGACTCAAACACAAAAATAAATTTTGTACATATTGATGTGGAATATGTACATGAACAAATAGGTACACTATCAGGGATAGATGAAATTCCAGCTAAACTACTTAAATTGGCAATTGACTCACTAGTGGCACCCATTACATATTTAATAAATTCATCTTTTAATAACTTTTATCAAAAAAACAGAATATATGATTCTAGGAACTCCTCAAAAATATAATAAGCTGACTAACATAGATCTAAACATTAATATGGATGACAATTTAAAGTGGCATAAACAAATTGAGCAGGTTTAAAATGAAGTACTATCTGGAATCTACTACCTTAAAAAATGCAGTGAAATATTCCCCCAAAATATCCAAACAATAATGTATAAATCGAATAATAATATGGTGTATATTTTTATATATATATATTTCATAATATGATATTAATTTTTAACTTTTCTAATGTAATTATTTCAATGTTTTAATATTTCGATATGTATTTTTCCACCTGACCTGTTTTCCTATGTTGTCTTTATTTGTTGATTGTAAACAAACGTTTTCAGCCTTTGGCTGTTGTTTTGTTTTGTGTATTATACCTTAATAAATAAATAAAGTCTTTAGTCTTTATAATGTTAATTTTTTAGTATTTTACTTTTCTTTGATCTTACTTTTGATTGACATATCAGTATGTATTTCAATATGTATGTTTGTGTTTTTAATTTAAGTTTCTTCATTTCATTTTTATCTTCTTGGCAAAACGGCATTGTGAAAAACACCAATATGGTGATAAAAGTTTTCTCCATTTTAAAATAATGTTATTATTTCTTTTCTTTCATGCTATTTCATCTCATCCTTTATTCAGGTAAGTGATGTCTTTGTTTTTTTCTAAATTACTAATTGATTTGACATAGTATTTTTCAGGATATTTTCTCTTTTGGGCTAATTGCATTTTTGTGTTGGTTAATGTTAAGTCTTATGCTTCAACTGACCCTCAAAATGCAAACAAAGAACACATCGGACTAGTATACGTACCACAACATGAGTTTATTACTGTGTAAAATGTTTCTGTGTTTAGTGAAGTATTTAGCCCTAAAAAAATGCAGACAAATCGCCCATCTGTCTGTTTTAAAATCCCATTTAGCGGTAGTTTTTTTTTGTCTTCTGAAAATGAACAAATCCTAAACTATACAGTACTGGTATACTGTTACTCTTTTTTTAACCGTCTTTTTTTGGAGGCACTTTGGTGTCATTGGCTGCAGATGCTGATTGATATATCAGTTTACATTACCACTACTAATGACTTTGACTGAGAAAGATTATAATTGCTTATATATTTTGTATTTTCTAAAGATATGCCTGGGATAGTATCATTTTTGGTGATTGTAACATTTAAATTGTAACATTTTCTTCTATTATTGATAATAAAAATAATAATAATTTCTCCATTATTAAATTATAATACTAAAATAAATATGGTATAGAGTCAATAAACATATAAATATAATTTTACTTGAAGTAAATTTTCTGGTTAGATGACTGAATATTATGGAGATTCTGGAGGAGGGCCTGAAAAACTTTATTACCACATGACAAAAGGTGCCATACAAAGTTCCCATTATTATTATACAATATTGTTATAAATTTTCATATTTTTATATTGCTTATTAAAATAAAATGGAAGATGATCCAAAAAATTAAAAGATTAAAAGGAAGTGATTTAAGACAAAAAACATTTACAATTTCAATATAGCAATGTTGAAAGATAAGTTTTGGGGCAAGAAAGAAGAAAATGTGATCATGGAAGAAAATGCCTGAGATAAGAATTTTATTAAAACAAACACATAACACATTTATTTGATATTCATAAATAAGTCACCATTTTGATCATCTAAGATTCAAATTATAAATTTATTAATTATTTTAATATAATAAATATACACAACTGATTCACAAAGGGTTGAATATAGTGTATTATACGTATAATTGTTTTTCATTATTCAATTAATTTGCTTTCTGTGAAAATCTGCTTTTACTTGTGGCTGATTTACAGAACATTAATAATATATGCAAATTTATACATAATTTAACAATAATATATGATAATGTATTCTGATAACCTTTAAGTTAGAATGAAATACTTTCAAATATATTAGATATACTGCAATAAATAATAAGAAAAATAATAATTTAAATATATTCTAGTAGATAGTATAATGTTGATGAAATTCTGGGAAATATTTATACTCTAGTTATACAGCAAATTAGTATCACATAGAGTATGATAATTAATTGAGGCTTCCAACCCAAAACTAGCATTAGTAACCAAAAAATGAAAATTGACTTTTTAATACAGAATTCTGATTGTCCACTATGTAAGCTTTAAAATGATGGGTCATTTACTAGGATTGACTTACTATTTCCAAAGTTATGATTAAAAGTATTACAGCTTCTCTGTACTAAAGTATACAATACTGCACATTCTAATGCTAATTATGTTGAATAATTTATAAGAAATATAAATTCAAATTCAAAACATTCACATGAAGTAATTTAATATATACCACAATATAAAAATAAGCATAATATTCAATAAAATAATTTGGTAAGTAATATCTAGATAACAATTAAAATTGCAAAAAAAAATTAAATCAAATATTACTCAATTTGTACAAAATTGAAATTTACTTAAGGTCTTAAATATAGATTGTAGAATCCTTAATTTTAAAACCAATTAACAATTGTATACATACTGCTACATTTCATATATTTGTTACTTGGTTTTAAAGTTAAGAATTCTACAATCTATATTTACATTTTCAACCTAATAAATTTATTTGAAGTTCTATATGTGTGTGTGTGTATATATATATATATATATGTATATAAATTAGTTTCATATTTTGTGTATTTATAAAAAGTATTTTTATAAATTATTAAAGAAAATTTTAGGAAATATTCAATTTATTTATATTTTTGAGATTCATATTAATTTCATACATTGTCTTTATTTTATTTTCCTTTCAGAGTGCCTCTAAAATCTATAAAGTTCAATACTCATGAATCAAATAAATAAAGGAACATATTTCTCCAAACCAAATTTAATTTCATGTATTAAATTTTTTTTCTTTTTTATGGATAATATAAAAATAGAATTATTTGAATGAAAATGCAATTTACAATTTATAAGGCTGTACAAGTATAAAAAGTCAAATTCTAAAAGGCCTATAAATATACAGCATGTGATTTACAATTACATTAGGATTTTAAAATAATTTTAACTCAGAACATTCACGTACACATAAAAGAAGGTTAATGTTAATTCAATATAATTAAAATGGAATAATAATAAATAATATCTTTGTTACATTAATATATACATTTCAATAACAAATACATCTATGAAATAATTTTACTACTACTTATGTTTTCTTTGTTTTTATTCCTGAAAATATTTAAAATTAATTTTAAGATAATGTCATTGTAATATTTTCCACTGTTGTTGATAGAAATGTACTACCATAATAATATTAATAAAAATAACAATAATAAGAGCTTGGAAGTTATATGATAGATATTTTATAAGGTAAATGTTTTATTTATGTAGCACTTTATACACAATAATCATGTTGATATAGCACTAATGATAATGATAGTATAAACAATTAATAAGAATAATTGTAATTCATTGAGCTATTCGTTCAATTCAAGCCTTATTACTTTCTACCGATATTTTTTTTTGTGACTCATAAATGTAATGTTTCTATGACATTGACATGAAAATTCATCACTGTCGTCATTAAGACAATCATCAACTTTTATGATGCTGTTCTACCGGTTTGATTTCTGAAGCGTGATACCATGCTTAATACTAATTGAATGTCCAGTATTAAAGATCATTTAATATTAGCGTTCCCAATAGGCGAGAATTCTGCTCATATGGTAGACTTAGTCTGAAAGAGCAAGGCATTCATGTTTTGCAATAAATGCATGTGGTTTAATCACTATTCATTGTGTGTTTGGTTTGAATTCATAGTGGGTGGTTTGTAAAAAGAAATCATCAGTACCGTGGTAAGTGCAGATGAGAATGGTGATACTGATGCTTGCAGTTGTAATTCTCAAGAGATACGCCGTACGCAAATTTTATTTTTTCAATGTTGTTGCAGATGATCATGTTTCATACATCTGTTGGAATAGCTTTCAAACATGTTGTTAATTAGTATTCAATTACCACGGTTGATTAATCAATAAGCAAAGCCTAACATAATTTTTACAAATCATAAATTTTGTAGCGGTCAACACTGCTTGCCCATACATAGATTTTGCCGTGAATTATTTCAAGTGCGCCTTGGTAATGAGAAAACAATTGCTCTATTTCTAGAGTCCTCTGGTGGATTGTTGTGTAGAATAAGTTATGAGATTGGTATTGTGAAAGGATAACTACCAATACTATTGCTGTATGCTGTCATACGATGGTATCTTATAACATGTACATGTGAATTGTTTGGCGTTTGGCAGTCTGCTTGCTATTTTCTTCTTGATGCGATATCTTAAGGGAAGAAGATTAGTTTTCAGCAGTGAGAATGTCGTAAAATATGTAATCTGTTCTTATACGTGGCTGACTATTTGTAGTAATCAGTGGATTTGGTGAGAAATGTTAGCAGTAACAAAAATTTCTCAGATGACACACATGTGGGCCATAACTTGCTGACTGCCTGAATATTTGCTAGAAAGTGAAGCGTCCAGAGACCTTTCCGAGGACCCATTTCTTTCCAAATGATTGGATCATTACAGCTGACAGCTTTCATAGTGTTTCATTCTCTATGCAAAAGTTACTAGTGATTTGTTGCCTAGCCTTATTGTTGTTATACTTCTATTGTCTGGATTTATCAGGCATGTCACTCACCTAGCTTTGATCTGGTAGGCTGCAAAATCTACTTCATTATACTCAGAAACTTGGACTAAATCACACTTGCATGGTGTTGTGTTGTCTATGATTTCTGCATCAAAACACCCTCCAAGTCAATGTAGCCAGTGGAAGCAGGATACTTTAAACTCATCTTACACCATACAAAATCAGGATTAGTGTCCTGTAAGCTATATACAAGATACTGCTTATCAATATTGAATGAGGGAAGAGGATTTTAAACAATGGAAAACGTGTCGCAGTTTACAGATTCATTTGCTGAGGAAGGTGATGAGAAGGTAGGCAGATCCATCGACTGAGAAAAAGTCAGTAGTTAAGAATTACAATTCACAGTCATCATTATGCCTATTGATTTCCATATTGGTTTACATTCATCATCCCTCTACTGAGGCTCAGCATTAAATATGCATATTAATTTACATGGTGGAGCTAAGAGTATTTAAGAGTTTACTGTCTGACTTAAAGGACCAATCATCAACTTGAACTCATATGATATCGGGCCGAGGGATATGTGCCTGATCATTTGGATATGTTTATGCTAGAGGAACGGCAAGTAGGTACAGTTTTCTGTAATAATCAGACATTTCAGATACAACAGACCTATGGTCTACCCTCATGTAGCATCATTGCACATCCATGCATACACCCACACACATACCTACACACATACCTACACACACACATATCCAAGCTCACCTAGGTGATTCTTTTGTTAACTTTAAAGTCAGTGATTTTTTTAGGCCTATATAAGTATATATGTGTATATATGTATATATATAAGTATGTATATATGTATATATATATGTGTGTATGTATATATATGTATATATATATAAGTATGTATATATATAAGTATGTATGTGTGTATATATATGTGTATATATGTAGATATATAAGTATGTATATATGTCTATATATTATGTATATATATATGTATATATATGTGTGTATATATATATGTATATATATGTGTGTATATATATATAAGTATGTATATATGTATATGTGTGTATATATACATAAGTATGGTATATGTATATATATATGTATATAGGTATATTGCTCAGAGTTGTAAATGACTAGTCTTTTTGCAATAATTTTTTCCACTCTGTACCATTTTTAATGGGGTTTTTTTTTTTGTGTGTTATTTTTAAATGTTTATTTAGGATTGATTGTGAGTACTCTCATATTATGTAATATTCATTGTCAGTTTTACACAAAAAAAAACCCAATTCTAATTATTTTGGGGAGGATTTGAACAATATTTCATGCTTTTCAATGTAATTGTGACATTTAAATAGTCAAAAAAAAAAAAAAAGACTAAATCCGGCTTTAAATATTTCATGCTTTTCAATGTAATTGTGACATTTAAATAGTCAAAAAAAAAAAAGACTAAATCCGGCTTTAGATTCATATAGATTCAAATGTGTTAATTACACAATGTGTACCCAGGTCTATTATATTTAGTATTAATCATCTGGCCATTTAATTATTTGTCATTTTAGTTTTATACTTGTGTTATTGTATTTTTTGGAATATACAATAGCTGAACAATAAAAGAGAAAAGAAAGATAAATATAAAAGTAATTATAGAATGGCTTAAAAATATTTGTTTGAAAATATGTAATAATATTGTAATAATAATGTCAGCAATATTAAGTAATTATTACAATTTATGAATCGAGGGCACTAATCATCAGAAGTCAAGGTGCCAAACATCACGTTTCATATGAAATTGGCATCAAACTATTCATGATTTATACAAAATACAGTAAAATATTTTATTGTAGCCAATATTTTATAATAAATCAAGAAAGCAATAAATCATTTTCCTTTCTATTCATTTTCCATTCTTTTCATTCTCCATTGTTTTCATATTTTTCTCTTCATTTTAATTTCCATACATTTTCTGTTGTTTTCCATCAATTATATTATCTACATGATTTTAGTTATTATGAAGCCAAGGTACAAACCTCTAACATTATTTCTTAGTTATGTCAAATATTTAACAAATATTATGCTTAGTTATTATGTGTTAATGGTAAAAATGATAATGTATATTTTAATTAATGATGATGCGCAGTTTTTCATAGTGTTTGTAATTATCATTGTACATCTTATAAAAATTACCTATCAACATTTGCAAAAAAAAATGGCTTTTTTCTGAAGCTAACTTTCATTGTAATTTATTGTAGTATATCACTGACAGTTGCTGTGTGCTTCATCAGCTTTGACCTAGATTTCTGATGAACAAAAAGACATCTTAAATCTTGAAATGTTATTACAAACAAATGTGTTTTCATGTACTGTGTTTAGTAATTATGATTATTTTATTCTAAGTTAATGATGGAGTTATGATCATTATATGATCTTTTGAAATTATGAATCCATTAATATATAATTACTCGCTGAATTGGATTAGATTGCCAATGTTTTTTATAAATATAACTAAGAATAGTGATAACAAAAACACACATCTTTAGGACAGGATAAATTATTACTGGTGTATGGTTTTATAACATGTAAAAGAATTTTAAGAAATGTTCAATATTCTCTAGAGGTTTTCTTCAAATTTTTGATATAAAATTTGAATTATTTTTCAATTTAGTGGGCGATTTTATCATATGATAAATGCAGCTCTAACTGTCTAGAAAGATATACGAGTAAAAATATCACTCATTAAAACTCGCTTAGGTATTTAGGACTCTGATTCTATTGTTTTGGATTTTTTTTTCTTTCACTAATATCTTTTGCAAGGTTTTCAGCCTTTCTTGAATCTTATTTCCTCAGCCATTTTTATCTACTAATAGGTTTTTCATATTTTAATTCATTTTTTGCAATGTTCATTATCCAACATTTTGCGAGGCTGTCATGCTTGCTTTTGTGAGGTTGTTATCCTCCATCTTTTTATTGCAGAGATTATATTTCCTCTTTTGCGAGGTTGTCGTGTCACTTCGTCTTTCAGGAAATGATCATTTTGCTCAAATACATTTTTTATGGAGTCGTATCGACATTTGCAAAGTTTTCATCCTGCCTGTTTCGCAAGGTTGTCAATATCTCACCTTTTTTGCGAGTTTAATATTTCCTAAGGTCTTTTGTGAGATTGTCACGTCACTCCTGCCTTTTGTGAGACTCATTTTAACATTTTTTTTTTAACCCACTGCCGTGAAATTAATTTTTGTGAGTTTGAAATTTTCTCATCATGGCTGCCATTATTCTATCTTTTAGATGTATTCTCTTTGCAAAGTTGTCATGTCACTTTGTCTTTTTAGGAATTTATCATTTTACTCACATTTTTTTTTATAGTCATATCAACATTTGTGAGGTTTTCATCCTGCCTATTTTGCAAGGTTGTCAATATCCCACTGTTTTTGCAAGTTTAATATTTCCTCAGGTCTTTTGTGACATTGTCACATCACTTCTGCCTTTAGTGAGGCTGTCATTTCATTGTTGTTTTTTTTAAACTACTGTCATGATGTTAATTTTCGTGAGTATAATTTTCATATCAAATATCATATTATTGATTTCACCATTTCAAAATTACAAAAATGAATATAAAAATACAAAACTCACTCAGCAATACCTGGTAGGATTGCCCATCTGCCAGGGAGCTCTCTGGTACTAACCAATAAACAAATGCAACAGAAATATGAAAATCATTATTTGCAAAGCACTTAAAAACTATATTTAAAATATTATTACAATTTAAATCATCATAAAAAATTCTAATAAAATTAATTAAAATTTGTTGGAAGCACAGCTTGACCCTTTCAGTAAAAAAATGTTTAAAATACTTTCTGTCATGGCTTCCATAATTCCATTTTTTAGATGTATACTCTCAATTTGTTTTTACAAGACTTTTGTTTACCAAGTTGCCATTTCACAGTTGCACTTTTGCAAGGTTCGTATTTGTGTTGAGATGGCCTTTTGTGACATTCTGAAATGTTATGGCAAAGCAGGGATCTTTCATAGGATTTTGTTTATTACAAGCACAATTGCTCTGTTTGTCTTAATAGGTACCATTATATCTTTGGTACCGAGAGTAATCAATGCCTTCCTGTTTCATTCATTCACTGATTATTGTTTAGGATTTTTATCTTGAAGATATATGAAAAAATTTGTTTAAAAAGAATATAAATAATATGTTTCATCAGTTTTTTAAAAATATTGATTTGTACTTTGTTTACATATTTGCCGCTACTTTGTTGTTGTAGGACCTCCACTGTTGTATTCTTATCCTATTTGTACAGTCTCCTGATAAAGTCCACTTTGTGGACAAAAGGTAGAGAATAAATTCTATACAAGTTAGTCTTGAAAGTGCTGCTGTCATTTCTTTTATATTGTTCTATAGCAGACTAAGACAGCTACATGTTTTATTCATGTAAATAAATATATTTTACCAGATTTTCAAATCTTTTTATACTAATATTACTGATTATCAGTCAATTTAAGGTTCCATTTAAGAAATATAAGAATAATATTAATCTCAGCATGCTATTACTTTTTTCTTGGGAGGGAAGCAAAAGGCTTACACCCTACTTGCTTCCTACCCCCTCTCCCACCCTGCAGAAAATTTGCTTGCTGAGCAAAATAATCATATCACCACATTTTTTGCTTGCTAATTCCCCCTCATTTAATCATCATCCCCTTCCCTATCTGTAATTTGAAGCTCCCCTCATTCTTCCAAGTGAATACTCTTAGATAAAACACCATAGCTTGAATACTGTACATGTTATTGCTGCTTGCCTTTTGTAAACCTTTCATCAAAGATGTTCTTGACCTAAACATGTGATGAATGATAGTTTAATTTCCTCATTATCTAAGTCTGCAAACATGTCACTTAGATTTGTAGATTATATTTAACAATCAAATTAACGGTGACGACACCTGCATGTAATTGCTTGCAGCTATAATTAGAGTTTTATTTTCACAGTTAGAGTACGAAAAACATAGAAATAATGATGTTGGTATTAGTAACACTATTTATGTAATAATTTTACAATCGATAACTAACATATGTTCGTTAGCCTATTGCTATATTTAGTAATCCTCATTAAAAAAATAAATAAATAAATAAATGATGGCGTTAATGATCAATATTGATGATGTTAATATATACATTCCAATAATAATTATGTTTGTAGTCCATTATTTTAGACAATACGAGTCCATAGACAAAAATTATACATAAAAAAGAATAAATATGTATACCTTAATAACAAACCTTTACCATATAACTCTTTCCATTTCTTATATAAAAAGGAAATAAGGAGAAACCATTCATAATGATTTTTCAACGCTTTTACATATGTTGAGTAACGATCGATGATAATGATGGATATTCAATATTCTAATTATTATAGTGATGTGGATGATGATTATTTTTTGATTATTTTTCAATAATTTCAAGTGTATTTTTTGCAAAAATACATTGAAGTGGGGATGAAATTTGCTTCTTCTACACTGCCTTCACCCGCAGGCTGAACCAATTGTTATGATTGAAAAAATATAATAATAATTTATCTTATAGGCCTACATATAGAGATGATTTCAGAGGAGATTGCACAAAGATACTTATTCATCTAAATTTTGGTTTGTACTAATAGCTAGTTTCTCTGATTCTGCTAGTGTCTTCAATATTCATAGCTACTTTATTTAAACAAGAGTAAATACCTATTTGCAGATTCTCTAGTTATATTCGCAAACATGCCATATAATATTCAATTGCAAAATTGTTGACAAGAGAGGCTTCCAGAGTGTTTGACTTACAGTGGCCAAGTGTTTGAATTGTACTTGGTAAAATATATTTTAAAAACCTGGGGGATTTCTTTCGTCTATTCCACGTCACGTCGGGAGAGAATTGTAAATATGCCCTCATGTCTTCAATTATAATGTATTTCAAGAATATAATGTATGTAATTCTGAATCTCTTCTGTTGACATTTTCAAAGTATTGCAAACTAAATGGTTGTTAATAATTCATAGACAGTACACAAGTGAAATAATTTCAATTAACTTCTCCATACTTTAGAAATTCCTACAAAATTCAAAATACATCTTACAAATCATATAAATGATTACTTGTTCAAGCAAACAATGTAATGTTTATAAACCTACATAGTGAAATATGATTTATTAATTTATTCTTCTTTGAATGGAGTGTTTTCTAATACAACAGTGCTCATCTTCCAATCCATCTAGTTTTTCTTAACACAAAATCAGTTATCAATTTCTTGTAACTCCAGGAATTCAAAATAGAGGGGACCCAGCGAAGTACTTACACACATGGAGGATCTATACCACCAGAACATTTGTGATTATGGCACCTCTAGATGGCAGGAAATTGCACACTTCCAGACTTTAAATTTGAATATAAATTTCTTTTAATATCTCCATAATTTTTTATTTTTTTTTAAACAATTTAGTGGGGGGTGTCCAAGCCGGCTGGTGCCTCCTTCCCCCCCACCCCCTTGGATCACCACTGTTAATGTTTTTTTTTTTTATCGTTTTTAATTATAATAATCATTAAAATGATCGATTTATAGAACACATTTTGTACTAAACATTATTTTCCCTGGTCATTGGATCACACACATATGGAACACATGCTCAGTATATTATATGCTCTTAAGCCACAAAATGTATAGTGTCTAATCTTCTTTTATGAATGAAAGAATACAT
>NW_022728334.1:308014-325212 GCF_011630105.1 Anneissia japonica | reverse complement strand
ACCATTACTAACTATAAATAAATAAATTACAAATTTTCCAACAAATGATTGTTGATTCATATTTTTTAAATTACCCTTGCCAAAGGGAATAAAATCTAATTTCAGAGATATAACTCTTGTCTCATTCTAAAATTGTAATATTTATAACTATGTTAACAGTGGCTTTTATCAAAGATGCTACTTTTGAGATTTTCTTATTTTATTTTTACTACTTTTAAAAATCATTAGCAATAAAAAACATTATTATAAAAGAAAATTCAGGACAGGAAATGAACTCAATTGCGAATTGAATATATTTTCTAATCTAAAAGTTTTCAAATGATATAGATAGAGTATCAGTTCCCTAAATGTGATAACACGGTTGGTAAGAATATCTCCTTGACATATAATTGTATCCCTCTTTATATTGTATATGAATATCTTGGCAGGAACATTGCAATACTTGGCTACAATCAGTGGCTGTAATATACTCCCTAAGACTCCCTCCAGAACATTAGAAAAAGTTGATGTTGATTTAAAGGTTAAAGAGTTGCTCTCTTGTAAATTTGTATAAGATTGAGGCGTTATATAAAACCAATCACTAGGGACCTAAGTGAGGAGTATCAAAGCGCAAGATTAATGTGTGAATGAATATATAAATAAATTGCCAATTGCAGTAAAGAAAGTGGAGCAATGGAATTATGGATTTTGTGGGAATCAAAACCATCAACCTTTGTTGTGCCATTCCGACATTCTGCCAACTGAGATAACCTGCCCTAATTGGAAATGGTTATTTTCCAGCGCAATGCTTTTTCTTCACTCTTCTGTAAGACATACTTGAACAATGTAAAGAAGTGTATTGTCATCAGGGCCAGATCATTGGAGGGGAGGGGGGCTCAACCAGCCCAGGCCCTCATAAATTCTTGAAAATTAAAGAAAAATTAAGGTTTATAAAAGATTATAGTTGTTTGAAATTTAAAATATTTCAACATCTCTTTTTTTTAACCATTTTTTCAGTATTTTCATTTTCTTGTCTACTTTTTAAATGTCATAGATCTTATATTTTTGATATATTACTGATCGCTTTGAAGATCCATTTTTTAAAAGTTGAAAGAGTCACTTCACAATTTATTGGTCAAAAATGTTTTATGTAAAAAATATTACTATATTCTTGTCTTTTAGGAGGAGGAGATATAGTATGTAGTACCGATATGACAAAATACATCTAAATTAAATTTATGCACAGTTTATATTCCAGAATTTATTATATTATTGTAAGTTGATCAGGAATATCATATTTCATTTTGCCGTATTCTGCACTCAGTTATTCTACGCTTCTTATCTTCGTATGTGTTTCTGAATGGGCTCTCATTGGGTTTCTGGTAATTACGTATTTTCCGTTTGTTTATTCGTATTGTGTTGCGTTTTCATTATTAGTCGTTATGGGTATCCATTCTGTCGTCAAATTTAAAGGTCGTTCTAAGGGGAAATTTTTTGATGTCAGTTTACAGATTCTTATGGACCATTCTATTATCGATTTGCAAATTAAATTTGGAAGTGGGTTTCACTGAACCTTATGAGTCGTTTTTGCTTTTTTTTAACGTGGCAAATCGAAAATTATTTAATTAATTAAATATATGTTAGTCTGGAGGAGTGTATTAATTTAATGAAGAAATCCATTTCAGAATTCTAACGTTCATTATTTTTAAGCAATATTTGATAAGATAAATCCTTTAAATGATTTAATAATTTTGCTCTATGTTGCATTGTTAGCAATTCAAAAATAATAATAAATTGACACTGAATAAGACTGCAGTTTCTGAATCTGTGGCCATTTATTAAAGTGTATACTATAGATATTGAGTATAAACTCGTCCACTAATTGTTTATTAATTTCCACACGCAAAAATGCTCTACTCAGGAATTACTCCACCCTCTATTATTGTTAGTACTAAATGTGTGCCTCATGTCTGTACGGTCTCGTGCAAGCACCTTCTAAGATTGTTGTCACACGTAGGTGAGGGTCATCACTGATTATTATATACGCTTGTATAAGCCCACACCCAAATTTCACACAATTTTTGTTTAAAAAGTTATACCTGAGAAAACTATGATGATTGCAGACATGCTAAAGTTTTCTAGCATCGGTACTGGGCTAGGAGGATAATTAATGACATATCTGGTTTAATATAAAAAAAAAGTGAAGCAAAGAAACAGATCATGACGTGACATAATTTTGTATGGCAACACAAGCATTGACTTAGTTTAATTGGTCGTAATAGGAAATTGTTACAGGCACTTCTCAGGAATATACAAACACAATTATGTCAAAACCTAAGCTCAAAGGTTCTAGTGTTTTGATTATTTCCTTTGCGTTGTCGCCAAACTGCAAGGCGAAGGATGGAGGGCAGGGGAGAAGGATTTGCCTCTTCTCCTCCTCTCCATTAAAATAAATTGATTTAATCCAAATTTTTATATTAAATTTCTTTAAATCAATAAAAAACTTAATATTTGGATGGAACTTGTCAGATTAAAATTTTATAATTATTATTTGTTGTTTTAATTGAATGTAGTATACCTTCAAATGATAAAATAGAACTATAAAATTATTTAGTTTTTAAAGAATTTGTTATATACGACCTTTAGCAATTCCGGAATGCGTTTTGAAATCTCGCCAATTTAGATTCTCATCACCCAGATATGCTATGTAATTTTTTTAATAGATGTCATTCTGAATATTATAAAAAAAAATCATGTTTTTTTTTTAGTTCTGTCTCACATGTTCTTAAATTGTTCTTTTTTTTTTTTAATTGTTAATCATGTGTACTCTTCAAGTGTTCATTACCTTTTTTCTTGTCATGTTTCTGTATGTTTTATATTCTAATCATGCCTGCTATTGTTTTTGTTATTTAAAGAAATAACAAGAAAAAAAAAGTTTCAAGAAACATTGTGTGTTAAAATTGCATTTAATTATTCTACGTGTACTTTTTTATAGGTTTCTTAAACAGTATATTCTGTCATTTGTTTTGTGAAATAATTATTCATAATAATTATAATTATTTATTAATATTAAAATATTTAGACTTATCGTAATGCTTCATCTTTAGATTTTTTCAAGACAAATTATTAATTTTTGAGAGAAGTTTTATTGTAACACCCAATATATTATACTGCCAAGTACAACAAATATAAATGAAATGTTTTTTTTTAGCATTCAGTTTATTGTAATAGCCCATAAACGTAATAATGGTAGTTTATTTAGCATTAGCGTATATTTTATTGAAAATCTGCCTCAATTTGGCTAATGTAGGTAGAGAGATTGAGAATGGCTCGTAGCATTTTGATGTCATCCATAATAATTCTGTCGTCTTTTGCCATCCTCATTTCTTTTTAATGTCAAGCCATGATCTACCCCATGTACAGCGTTTATTACGTTCCCTAGATTTGTTTTCTGTCCGCATACATAAACATGCCTGTATGTACACGCGCACCTATACACATGCTTATACATATTCAGACGCCTGTACACATACTTGACCTCTCTATGTGGGATTATTATAGTTTAAACACGTATTTGAATAGATTGTAATATTTAACATTGGAATATCCTATGGAAATATTTTCACTACTTAAAGAAAGTTTATTTTTCATTAGGACATAATGATGTTTTAATTTTACTATAGATTATTTATAAATAGATACATTAATTATAAATATTTTATCATTGAAAATATGTGTATCCTTATGTAGCATTTTATAATCATGAGTTATTTTATTCTTTTTTTTGGTATCATAATTTTATTTATTTTATTTTATTTTTTGGAATGTATATGGTGCCATACTCGACAGCGGTCTTTTCTAGAGGTGCTTTAATGCTAGCAAAAGCTAATAGTTTATTAGAGTATGGAAGAATATTAATATTTATATACATCTTGTTACCAGTGCACATTGTTTCATAATATTACAATGCAATTATTTGAATAAATTTTGTTTTATCTTACTTATTTGAAAAATGTTCCTCCTAAAAAGATTGCCAAAATCACACATGAACAACTGCTGCACAAAAGGTTGTCTTAAATAAATTTGTGTACTTTTCTTGTTACCATTACGCACTGTGGGATTTCATCTGTGTTTATTTTTTTAATTCCCTGGGATATTTCTGATAATACCTTTCAGACAATTGTCCATTGGACAATAGTGTACCAATTTAGTGGAGTTTTCCATTCTTCAAACAGGGAAGTTTTTAAATTCATATTGAAGATTCACACCATTTTGCAAAACAGTGAAAAAACACACTGCCACATCATTCTAATTAACCTAAATTTTAAAATAATGGGTCTATGTGCTGTATTGAGTGAAATTTTTTTCTCTTCATGACTAAAAACTTCCCAACTTTATTGTGGTTTCTTAACTGGGTTATTTTGGGGCTTTCTGTAAGATTTTATTTAGCTTTTACTTTTTCTTGTATTTTGGTCTATGAAAGCATTTTTGGCTTATTCATTATATAAAATTAACAATATTTACCAATAACTATAAAAATTCATTGAGTATTGCAAACATGAAACATGCAATTTAATATCGTATTATAAGTTACGGTAGTTTTTAAAAATTTTTTATTCTCAGCATACACAACATATGTCTGTTGTCTGATAACAATTACATAGTTACCAACTGTCTTATTTGTTATGAAACATGCATTTTACAAAATATATTCATGATCATTAAAACGCATTCATTAAAACCATTTAGAATTAGTTTTTTTAATACAAAAAATGAAGAAAAACTACTACTCGATTGGTGCTGCCTGTCCACTCACACACATTTTCATCAGTAAATATTCACATTCTCTGATTTGGTAATCATGCAACCGATGAGCAACAAATTAATTATTTACATGTAGAATATGGTATTCTCAAGGACCTTTTTGACATTAATGATTTAATGTGTGTTATACTGCAGAGCCAAGGTTTAGTTGTTATTCTAATGAGGGCAGTGTTCAGATCTGGCTTTGTTGCAGCAATGTGTGGATGAATACATAAATATTTATGTAACTTTTAACATGTTATTTATAATTGTATTGTATTAATAAAGTTATATTTCTTTGTAAAGAAAAGTAATTGAAGACAATATTGATAATTATATTGATTATATAATGAAAATATCACTTTGATTACGTTTATTTTTTGTGCATTTAACCTATGGTTACAATGTGTAGGTGCTATAGAAACGGACAATGTCATAAATGTAAATTATTATTATCATTATTATTATTATTTTTGTTATTGTTATTATTATTATTGTTATATTATTTTAATATGTGGCCTGACTATTTTTAGTTATTTTTATATTTTGGAATTTAGTATTCATATTTTTATTGAATCATTTTTCTCACTGTCTTTTAGTTGATTTATAGTATTTCAAAATTTATCTTAAAAATAAGAACTTGTTAAATTAGCTCTTCATTTGACTTGGATCGATGGTTTGATGAGTTCTGATGAGTTTATATTTACCATTGTCTGTCTTTGCTAGTACTTCATGTGGATCATAGTATGTCTATGATAATATTATTTCAAGATTTTTTTAATATGACTCATTGTCCAAATGAAAGTATCAAATCGCTTGCAATTTTATATTATACCCCCGGTCATTGGATCCATAAATTGTGAAACATGCATGACGTGCAATTTTCTCTAACCACCTGGGGAGTACTGTATTCTTATTCGTGTTGCGATAAATTGTGCAAAGAACAATACATTTTATGCCGCAGAATCCTATCAGATGTCAAGATTCAGCGTATGGGCAAAATCGTTGCCAGTTGCATGAATCGAGAGATCAGCGATGATGATATTTCCGCGTGATTGGCAGGTGAATGTGTGGCCAAGTTTAAATTATGCATGCAAACATGTGAGGACTGTCAACTAAAATTTAGAATGCGTAACTATAACATGTTTTTACGAGTTTAATCTTATTATTGCTCTGGACCATGCACTCCAAGCCACAGAGTCAAATTATATTAAACTTAATAAAATATACATGACAAGGATTATGAATAACATTTGTTTTCCCAGACCTACAATTTTTAAATATGGAAATAAAAATAAAATGACCATAGAGAAGAGAGTCAAGAAAGGAGAAAAATTATGAAGTCTACTATCTCCTGGATGTATCTCTATCTTCATTCACATTACGGTTAATAAATATGACCAACTAGATTTATTTTTAACATTTTATAAGAAAAAAATTTCTAATAGTATTAAAGGTATATTAAAATTAAGGTGGTAAAGGTAGGAGAATAACCCATAACTTGCAACATCATTGTGCGGGATAGCGTATGGGGCATGGTTTGTGACTACCTAGCAGCCATAAAGAGCTACATGTTCACATCATTCCACTACGACGGACTGAAATGAACTGTAAATTTGGGGTAACCTTCTACTCTTCCGAAAGATGCAATGGGTTTTTTAAAGTTCACACTAGCCAGATGTATACATTGGTCCTCTATTTTAAGTCCTTATCCGAGAAGAATTGGGGCCCGTTCTAGCGAAAAAATATACGTGCGATTTACCAGTTAATTCTCCGCTACATACTTTTTAAAACCACTCGGACACTTGCCTAATTACTTTACCATCTGGATTCTTCGCGACAGTTTGACCACCAAGTTGCCGGATAGAATGCCGTGTATGGGATGACTATGGAGCCAGAGGCAACAAAAAATCAACCTAATTGATTTTCCAAATGTTTGTCCACAGTCCAGCCAGTGAAATTCAATAGGGTTACGGCCCAGTCCTGGCTGCAGCTAGTACCCGCTATCGTCGAGCTCTCCTTCACCACCTCACATGCACGATGAAATTAAAGTTGAATTGGACAGTAAATTCATCAGTATAATGTGACATCATTGTAGCCATAATGGTGGCTAGTAGTATAGCTACGCATTCAATTTGTAGATTTACCATTTGGAGAAATTATCTTGAATAAACTAGTCTATGTGCAGATTTTAAAGAAATGTTCATATGTTGTTGAGCTCAGATCTCGTTCCCGCGTGCTGTGCTGTGGGGTACGTGCATGGGCCGAGTATAACAGCAGTAGAAAGTAAACAAACAATGGGTTGATGGGATAAGTGTTTCTCATTTGCATTTGATGACCTTTGAAATTTACTTTCAGAGTAGTTTCGTTAAACGGTATTTAACGTTAGGTAAAACTTGCTCGAATGGTTGATCTCCCGCTGAGTGCTCAGCACGATTAACCAGTGAATTTAATGGAATACAGTTGGTGTTTTTCCCTCGAGCGGGCCCTTGGTTCTATCAACCGAACCATGTGCAAGGAGCGGCTTGAACCAGGGTCAATGTTAAGGCTGTAGCTAGCGGCGCTCCAGCCTTACCACTCAGCCACTTGACTCATCCCATAAAATGCACAAATTAGCAGACAATTGCTTGAAATTTACAGAAAATAAACATTTAATAAAGAAAACAAATATAAATTACATTGATAATAAATATTTGAGAGTAATTTATGTCCCTATCGGGATTCCAACCGAAGACCTGCCGATTACCATTTGTATAACACTTTGTCAGTAGATTATCCAAATGGTAATCGGAAGGTCTTCCGTTGACAAGGCATGCAAAGGTAGTTACATATAGCAATCAGTCTACTAATTAACAAGTGAAATGGAATGTTCAATTTGTCATATTATAGGCTAAAGCATGTACACATACAGGACAAATTAAATACTTATGCCATACACAAGTAAGCAAAGTTTAATTAAACCATATTAGAAGCAACATATCTACAGAATGAATGAGAGTGAATTAGACTGTCAAATTTGTTATTTTAAGGTGAGGGATATGCACATATAATAAATGAGTGTATATACTATACCTGCCTAAGAATGAAAATAAAATTTATAATGTATAGGTGCAATGACAATAGTGGGATTTATTGAATTCGAGTAATTGCAGGAAAAGATTGTCAATATTAAAGAGAGTTTGAGATAGTGATAAATTACATTTAATATGCAGATAGATTTCTTGGCTAATGAAATTGTATTAAATAAAGGAATCAGATAAGACTACTTTACCTTGAAATTCATTAATATTCATGAGATGACCAAGTTTCCATGCCAAAGTTGATTATAATCAATCAAATTCATTTGCTTAACTTCTGACCAATCAGCACCCTGTATTAATCTACTGTCCGTAGGTAGTATAAGCATGAAGAGAGTCTTACCATTTCTAACTTACTTTTTGTTTGATGTGCTGTGTAATTTTTGTGTTCAGAAATTTAATAATTCAAATAAAATAATAATAATAATTCAAATAAAATAATAATAATAATCTTTATTCACAAAACTTTTTCGTGGGTGTTCTTACAAAAGGCTGTGAGGTACATAAATACAGTTGTATATAAAACTTATTAAACTAAACTAAAAAAAACAAATTATGCACAATTGACAAAGCCTAATTTTAAATTAACACCAATGAATATTAATTTCATAATATTTTTCTTAGCTAAACCCCCCCCCCCCCCCAAAAAAAATAAACAAAACAAAACCATACACCATCAAATACAAAACAAATAAGGTTTAGCAATATACTTAGAACTAAATAATGGGGTGATTTATATGTAGGCTTTTGTATGTGAGTTTCAGAACACTTTTTATATTTGATTGGCTGATAGTGATAAGTGACAGAATTGTTTTTGTATATCCATTCTTCGTTGCTTTTTTGAACAATCTTCCATTGTTCAATCCTTTTCAAATTCTGTCCTCAATCCACAAAGTGTGATTGATGATTTGAAATGAAAAGTAGTTCACATAAGAGAGAACAACTTGTGCATACAGAACAAACTCAAACACTATAATATTCACAGTACATGGCAGCACACTTTCTTGTCTTCTTACAAAGACTGGTAGATTATTAGCTCGAATAATCACACACGACTTTCCCTTAATGTGGTACTTCACGCTCATCATTCATGTTTCTTTTGCCTTTTGGCACCATGAATCGGTGTGATATTAGATTCTAAAAATACAATTTCACTTCGTCGTTGCACATGAATTAGCAATTACGAAAGCCTACCTTTGTTACAGCTTTTTGGATGGAGGATGATGATTATTATATTGTGTTAATATATATTAAAGCGAGAATATTGCTCCAAAGAAAACTCTTCTGTTCATTAAGGAGATAAATGAGAAAATTTAATCTGTTGATTGGTTGATACTGATAGAGTGATATGGAACTGTATATGCGAATGTTTTTGGTTTTTTTTGTTTTTCTGTTTTTGTAAGATTTATAGTAGAAATCTACTTGATACAGAGACTCCATAATGAGGCTTAGGGAGTAGTGTTTGTTTAGTTGTAAGAAAAAAGTTCTATGTTTTAGGAAATTGAGCCCAGGTACATGGGATTCTATTTGGCAATTCAACTCCAATCTAATATTATACCATAAATTAATTCTAAATGCTATATGTTTTTTGACACGGTAAAAGCTACTTTATATGAGGATTATAATCGGAAGATTCTTATATTACATTTTTAGTATGGAGCCAAGCCTCACATTTTATTAATAAGACAATAAAATATATCTATATATATATATATAATAGACTATTTTTTTGACAAAAAATATTATGAAATATAGTCATTTCACAGTAGCGATCTCTTTATGATATTTTTTTTATTATTTAGTCTCTTGATGCATTCAATATCATATATAAACTTGGATTGAAATAATGGAACAATGCCACACTTACTTTGTTTTAGCAAACTGTATAGTCAATCAATAACTGTTACGCTTATGCATAAACAATTAATGATTCTTTGTTACCATCATGCTATATTAGGTAGTACATAATCTTACATGTAAAGTTTGTCCATGTTGTCCGCCTGACAGTCAAAGTGAGTATCTAGTAGGTTTGGAAACTCTTCCCCGGAGACCTGAGTGTGTTGCATAAGCATTTTTCTTATAATTGGGGTAATAACTTGAAGCGCCTTGGAGACTGATATTGCGCATCATATGAAACCGACGTTCATGTCATCATTTATTAGTTTTACAACATTTGAATTTTGACATATAATTTTCATAAATTATGGATTGAGTGCAATAAGGCTGAAATTTTTAATATTTTGTATAATTAATTGTTGTTAATTTTTAATATCAATCACTTCTATAGTGCTAAATACATCACACTAATGGTGATGTTTGATAGTACTTATGACATTGGCAAAACCAGAGATGTAATATGATATCATCATGCCTTATATGGACATATCACACAAATTTGTCACAAAATATGATAGTGTGGATAGAGCTTATGCTATGCAACACACTCAGGTCTCCGGGGAAGAGTTTCCAAACCTACTAGATACTCACTTTGACTGTCAGGCGGACAACATGGACAAACTTTACATGTAAGATTATGTACTACCTAATATAGCATGATGGTAACAAAGAATCATTAATTGTTTATGCATAAGCGTAACAGTTATTGATTGACTATACAGTTTGCTAAAACAAAGTAAGTGTGGCATTGTTCCATTATTTCAATCCAAGTTTATATATGATATTGAATGCATCAAGAGACTAAATAATAAAAAAAAATATCATAAAGAGATCGCTACTGTGAAATGACTATATTTCATAATATTTTTTGTCAAAAAAATATATATGGACATATCACACAAATTTGTCACAAAATATGATAGTGTGGATAGAGCTTATGCTATGATTTGATAGTGGCAAGATCCCCTAGGTAGCGCTATCTTAAGCTATGCTTTGATAGTGGCATGATCCCCTAGGTAGTGCTATGTTCAGCTATGATTTGATAGTGGCAAGGTCCACTAGGTACCGCTATCTTAAGCTTTGATTCGATAGTGGCAAGATCCCCTAGGTAGCGCTATCTTAAGCTATGATTTGATAGTGGCAAGGTCCCCTAGGTAGCGCTATCTTAAGCTATGATTTGATAGTGGCATGATCCCCTAGGTAGCGCTATGTTCAGCTATGATTTGATAGTGGCAAGGTCCACTAGGTACCGCTATCTTAAGCTATGATTTGATAGTGGCAAGATCCCCTAGGTAGCGCTATCTTAAGCTTTGATTCGATAGTGGCAAGATCCCCTAGGTAGCGCTATCTTCAGCTATGATTTGATAGTGGCATACAAAAAAGTTCTCTTGCCTTGACAGTTATTCCATTGTGGTACAAAAAGGTTATTATGAGATTGACTACGTGTACATTTTGAATGGGATTCGATATTAAATTTAAATTTAGATGATAAATAAGATGGCGCATGATCCCCTAGGTAGCGCTATCTTAAGCTATGATTTGATAGTGGCAAGATCCCATAGGTAGTGCTATCCTAAGCTATGATTTGATAGTGGCAAGATCCCCTAGGTAGCGCTATCTTAAGCTATGAATTGATAGTGGCAAGAACCCCTAGGTAGCGCTATCTTTATATCAATACGTATGATACATTCATATTTTTGATATTGACTTGTTCATATCAATGGGCTTATTCGACTGGCACATTTCGTTGAGTATGAATTTTCGTTGAGTATTATTTTCATTCGACTGGTTCGTTAAATAGACTTCGTTGATAACGAAAATTAACGTAAACCAGAGTGCGTTAATCAGCGTTAAGTTATCCATGTGACCAAAAAAAAACATGGCCAATTGGTGAGTTTATAAACAACATTTGTGTTAATATAACTTAGATTAAATTTTATAAAATAAAAATTACAATATTTACCCACATGAAGTCAAAAAATAATTGTAGGCTAACAGAATTTAAAAACCGGATGAAAATATTTTTTTACGAAAAACCCATACTACCACTGCACAGGTGGGCGTGGTTTAACGAAGAACGAACAGTCGAATACGGCCAAAATATACTATTATAGATTTTAATTCAATAACAGTATATAAATTTCTATATATCATTTATTTGCATGGAATATATAATACTTATGCCATCCATATTATTTTTTGTTCATATGTGTATTTTTATGACTAACATAAGTAGTCCGATTCTTGTAGCGAACTATTTTGTGGTGGCTTCAGTCTAATATGTTTTTGCAATTTGCTGTGCCCATGGGTCTAGGCAGTCTATCCCTTTGTATTAGATTTCAGATTTATGTTATTAAATGTGTAGTGTTACATTATTTTAAAGCACATTAGGGAATAAAATCTATCCATATTATTATGATATTGACATAAAATGTTTTATTTTAATTTTTATGAAACGTTATACAAATAGCAGGTGAGAAATAGATGGTTGGTTGTAAAAGGGTTGACCATACACTGACATACATTTTCGACTGTACACCTTCCTGGATTATAGCACACTGGATTTTTTTTAAATAAAAATTAAAATCTAAACTTTAAACATTATATATATATTCAAGTGTAATATTTATAAATAATTGAAAAGAAAAATGATTTTTGTATCTATGTGTTCAAGTCCTCCAATAGTTGATGTAAATTGATAAAATTATTCAGCTATTTATCATTCATGAACTATGGAACTGGGAATTGTACATACATTATATGTTAAGGAGAGCCTTTGTTTTTGTAATTTTCTATAAAAGTTTAGTTTCTTTTCTCTACTGATTTATTTATTTGAGGTTTATTCAGGGTAACTTTTAATAACAACAGAAGCCAGAATAATAGAATAATGATAATTTGTTACAGTTAGGTTTTTAGTTCCTATGCATGTAATGCAATAGGAACTATTGTAATCACTCTTCACTGTTTTTCCTTTGTTTTTTATTGTGTGTAGTGTGTGCGTGTGTATGTAGACATTTATGCAAATGCGCATGCGTCAAAGAAAAAGTTTTCCGACATTTTGTTTTACCTCGCGATGTGAAGTTCGATGTGAAGTTTTTGCAGACTTCAGTCAGGGCTCACGCTAACCGATTGGCAAGTCGGCAAGGATGAAACTATATTGGTTTTACGGCAAAAAAAATCAACTGCTGTGGCATAGGTATTTTGAAGAAGGCCTAAAATAAAACAAAAAGATTTTAATACTTGCTGAAATACATCGTTTTTTCATTTAGATCTTCATTTTTCACTAACTCCGTGCGACGTTTTTTTCTGTTGTATGAGTAGTCATATGAAGGTACTATATCCCCGACAGTTGGCTATGCAGCAATGTACCCTTTGAATACAAATTGAAGACAAGTGAATAATATATAAAGGCAGCCGACTGTCGGGTACATAACGACTATCTAACTTTCCACAAAAACATGAGGCCTAAGCTAGGCCTAGTTCAGTACAGTAGTTACTGCGATGCGAGGGTGGTAGATCGTTCAGNNNNGTGTTATCGTCTAATACATTTTAATAATGTGTGTAAAATTTAAGAATGCACCGCGTGGGTCGCTTTCTTTGTTATGCGGTAGTAGTATACGTAGCAGAGTGACGGCAGCAATCTAAGCCTAGCCTATGGCCTAGATATTATACGTTCTTGATCATCGTAATGAAAACTTAGGGTGTGGTGTGGACGATCGGACCCAAGATAGCTTCAAATAAATTGTAGTCCTAGTAGGCCACTGCTACCACCCCCACTCCTGATATCGTTCCAAACTACTGTAAAATGAAGTTACTGTATACCTAGCTACAGATCCAAACGAAACGTTCAACCAGCTTTAGCTTTCTCCAAACCCATATTTCAAAGGATTCCTAGTTCCAAAATTATTAAAAATGTGCGTGATAATAATATCCGCACTGTCAATAGTCAATGTTATAATCAATATTGAACACCAGACCGAACGTCTCATCTTTTTTGTCTACCATGAGATTATCAGTATTGTGACATTAATATCACCAGGCCATCATCTTTACTTCTATTTATTTATTTACTTATTTATTTATTTATTCCACACAAACAGCGATATTCGCTACTTAAAGGAGGGATAAAATATGACAATATAAAAATATGTATAGAATTAAAAATATAAGTATTGCAAGAATATGTAACATAAAATTACATTATAGTTTCATTCAAACACAACTATATAAATTCTTAGCTCACAATGGCCAGTGAAAACATTGATTGGTGAAATTTTAAAGGTTTTTTCTCTCTGATATTTAGCATAACATTTCAATGTTGTTAAGTTTAGCTCTATAAATTTATATCAATTTTTCCTTATTCTTACCTAGAAACAAACTAATAGCTTTGTCAGCAATTGCACAGTAGCTACTGTAGAGGGAGTATGTAGTATATCTCATCATTAGCAGGAAATTGAATCTTACCTTGGCACAATATATCTCATTGCTAAAATGATTAATGCAATAGTAAAAGTATAATCTTGCCTTGATAATTACATTACCATGGAAACACAACAATGTTATTGTTATTCATGCAAATACATGAAATTAGTTTGCCAATTAGGAATATTTTGAATAAAAAAACAAAGAATTCAATTCAATTTAATTATTTATCGAGTCACAATCAGTACAGGAATGTATTAATACCGAAGCAATAGCCCTGATAAAAGAAAGGATATACAGAAACAAGCATAATTATGCTTTTACATTTGTAACCCTAAATAAAATATGAAGGAATGAACACATAATCCATGCAACAAACACTGAGAAAATCTACACAGTGCAGATATTCACACCAACCTACAACACACAAATGTACATCAACATTTGAATGTCAAAGAACATGTATGTACACAAATGAAATAAGAAAAAAAAGTTAATTAGTACAATGATCAGTTGCCTACTGAAAAGAATAGCTTTGTAATTCAGCAAAGGTCAAATTTTGGAACAAAGTTTAAATGTTTTCAGAAATATATCATTTGTTAAGTCAGCATGTATTTGATTTGTCTCTGTAGTTTTCATTAAAATATTTTAGTTTTATAGCAAAAGTGGATTTATTTTACTGTTTTTTTTTTTTTCGGTGCAACAGCTGGATAATTATTAATACTCATTTAAGAATTCAACCTATTTTTTAGATTAAATTTAGAATTAATGACATTTTGTTACATTTTGTTTTTAATGTAATACAATATAAATTAGTTTTGATTTTCTTTAATTTTTACAAGAATATATAGGGGCTTGTACAAGGAAGAAATGTTTAGATCATCATTGGTTTGTTCATGTTTAATTATACTTGGAGAATTAGATCAAATGACTATACAGTGTTACAGTAACATGTTCAACTTGTTACTATGGGAATAAATATGGAAAATTTGGGTGGGATGCAAACATTCATCTTTCGGTGGGCTAATCTTTCAAATTTTGAATGAATTACTAATGCTGTATCAGAGTGTATAATTTTATATTAGTAGGTTCGACCCGTAGGTATCTGTTACTTGTTAGTCAGCCCACCTGCGCACGTATATGAGACAATTACAGAACGAATTAAGAAATTACACTTACATATGTACGCATCAGTGCTATAAATAGCCAAAATAACATTTATATTGTTGAATTTCATTAAATCCATTTAATATTTAGTAAACAAGAAATTTGTACTATTCTAAAGTAATATAAAGTATAATATATAGGTACAGATTTATAACTGATTTTAATATAGAAAGTAGATTGCTCCCAATAATGCGTACAACATATTTGTCTGATATGCATTCTGCTGATTACGGTCAGAGCAATCTCAGCAAAACGTCAAGACAACCAACCAGTGGTTTTTACCTCAAACATATTTTTACGCATGGTATATGGAAAGTTTTATAATTTGGTTATTGATACTCGCCATGCAAAACTTCAGGAAAAATGTTTTTATCAAATCTGTCCCCTTGTCAAGTAGTGATCAGAGAGCCATCATCCATTTAACCATACATTAGTCTTCAAAGACAGACTGTATCAACTCTTGTTATCACTGGCTGGATTTTATGATTAAATATTTGCATGGTATCTTGACAAAATCAATATCGTCATTACATTGTATGTATGATTCGTCTTGTTGACTAGTCCTATTATGCTAATGTGCTATATTATGTTACCGATATATGCAATGTGTTATATTATGCTAATAAGATTTATTATTGTAGAAAATACATCTCTGAAATCGACTAATTAACCATAACAAATTCTCCATCAGAATGCATCGGTAATGCTGTAAATATATATAAATACATTTTTAGACGTTATAGAAGAGAATTTGTGAGTGAAAAAATATATGTTACCGATATATGCAATGTGTTATATTATGCTAATAAGATTTATTATTGTAGAAATTACATCTCTGAAATCGGCTATTCAACAATAACAAATTTTCCATCAGTAATGCATCGGTAATGCCGCAAATATATATAAATACATTTATAGACTTTAATGGCCCTATCCCACCTTGACGATTTAGCCAGCGTATGCTAAAGTATGAAAAAAATAGCGAATACACTGGTGTACAGTACGTCGAATAAATTATTGGTAAGTTTCGTATAAGTTAAGAGCACACTGAAAGACGCTGTTATACGTTCTAGCATGGCGAGTACATCAAAAAGTTCTGTGCATGCACAAAACTTTTCGACGTATGCCAGCATATGGCTCGTACGTCCGCTTACGTGTGCCATAAGTTGTAGGTAAGTTAAGCGACCATTGACACACTTTACTTGTAAGTTACTCATAAGTCATAACATATTTCTAACCTATGAGTAATGTGCTTCGAACTTATATGTAACTTATAACAAACTTATCTCCAACGTATGTAGACGTATTTGACGTGTTCCAGATGACCACAAAACTTACTGAACGTGTTTCTAACTTACAGTTATCGTATAATGGCGTATTGGCAGCGTTTAGGGAAATAGGTATATTAAAATGGGGTGATGTCAATACAGTGATGTTGATACTGCGGTTATGATTTGAATTGACGAGTGGCAGCCTTTTTATAGGCTACGTCACATGGTCATTGGCGATACGCTTCCATGCGCTGTGCATAAGGTAGACTATCGCTGGGCATAAGTTGTGAACGCCGGCAACACGGTAAGCATTACTAATATGTTATTTATACATCCAATACGCTATGAATGTGCCCAAAGTTGAAAAAAAGCGTCGATAGTTCAGCGTTTTAGAGAAATTTTCATAAACTTGCGATTTTTTTCATGTCAGGTAGGGCAAAATTATAATCAAAATCGCAAGTTGTTTCTGGTAGGACTCAAACGCACGATCTCCAGATCACTAGCCTGGCATTATACCTCTAGACCACCGCCTAATGGCCAGGGTTAAATTTAAGTCCAAGTCCACACACACACACATACATAT
>NW_022728334.1:303039-307719 GCF_011630105.1 Anneissia japonica | reverse complement strand
CAAGTGTCAACAGGAAAAATTTCATGTATACTTCATTGTAAATGTGACAATAAAGAAAATCTTATCTTATCTTATCTTATATATATATATATATATAAAAAAAAAAAAAAAAAAAAAAAAAAGGAGAAAAAAAAAAAAAAAAAAAGAAGCAGTGCTAAAATGCTGCTATGATCATATTATGATATTAAAATAGTTGTCTTTCTCACAACTTATAATATTGGTCACATTTTGGGTAGCTTTTAGTCAACCATTTGCTTGACCTTTATTGACCTAGTTATTAGGGGACGCTATTGGTACAGATTTTATTCAAGTTGTATGAAAAAGTGCTTCTAATAGAAATTGAACCTGCGATCGCTTGCTGTCAAAGTGGGTGTCGTAACAGGACCACAGAAGCCTGTTGGTATATCAAAGTTGCTGCTTAGCACAGTGCTCACAGCATCTTTGATTTATCATGTTTATGTATAAGATGGTAAGCACATAAGTTCCAGTGATGACATAGATATTGATGCAAGCAAGTGACAAGGCTTATGAAGTTTAAGAACATGAATTTATTGAACTAATTTACAGGTGTTATGGTGATTGATCTGTTGCTATAATAAATTTAATACTCACTAATTATGAAAAACAACCTTTAATGACTGGATTGAGTGTTAATGGTGTTAAGTTATCTGTTATTCTAATCATGTTCTTGCTACCTTTAAGACGCATAAAATTAGATTATTGTTAAATATGAAAGGCAAATTATACCTTTAAACACCCATTAAATTTAATTTTCAGTTACAATTGCTGTATGGAATTTCACAGAGATTTTTTTTCTTACTTATAGGAACGATAAAACTCTTAAATGTTAAAATAATTTATTAAGTAAAATTATTGAAGAGGGGTAGTGGTAGCTTTTTTGTGGAGCATGCACACCTCCACGCATCCTCTAGATACCCCACTGTTTATAAGGTTCTTATCTTTTAAGTCCAGTTTGCTTGGTTTGCATCTTCAAATTTAAATATTTCTCTAAAAACAAAAACAACTCCACTCCCTGTATGTCCATTTACATCATATAAATGACACCTATGTCACTAAATTCTTTTGGATGAACCTAATATTTATTAACTAATATCTAATTAAATCACTTAATTACTATTACTTTGATTGTTATTAATTAGTTGTTTATACTATTCTATTTCTTCTACATGTATTATACAAATTTTATAAATTATATGTTTGAAAGATATATAAATGTTTGAATGCAGTTTCATGCACTTACATTTATATAGCTTGATGATGTGATGTAGAATCATTCGATTTTTGTTGCTATTACTCCAGTTATTGGATACATATTCACATATAAACAGATGTTCACGCTCCTTGTCCCCCAGAGATTATTCTCTCATTGCCTCCTGTTTGATGTTGAACTCCCTTTGGGTCGCTATTTATATCCATGTGTGTGGAAAAAAAGACCAATGGTACACCAGTAATTTACTGCATTTTAGAGAGTTATTGAGATCAAGGACTTCATAAAAATGCATGAAGATAACAATATTGGAGGTTAATTGTGCTACTCATTAGAGACTACCATTTTCATTCATTTAAATAGATATTAACTTATAAGGCCACGACCAATAGGCACTATGATTAAAGTTTCAGACACTCACTGCGCCTGGCGGTAGTTGGGGACGCGATTCTATGAAGAACGCCTCAACACTCGGGCAGCAGATCATTTTAAATGCTGAATGCCATTGACAATCAGCAGATGATGTTGCATTGTCTATCGCTCACAGGCAGCAGACTTAAATTCGTCAGATGGCTGTGACGATGAGTTCTCAAAAAAAATTATTTATTGAAAATATTTTGGATAGAGGAAGAAAACTAGCTATAGGGAAATTGAAAGTCTAGGGGTAGATGTGTGGAAGGGAATCTTAACTTTGTAGTTATTACTTTCATTTCCTTGATGCTCAAGTTAAAGGCATTAATACCTTTTTTTTTCGCAAACTAGTTGCCTGCTAATAATAATGATTTTTAATATAAATACTGCTTTAATTTTTTTTTTCTGTTAGTGAACCTAGTGCAGTGAAAAAAAATAGATTTTCATTATTTTTATATATTTACATCTGCCAATACCATGAATTCTTATAAAAAGAAATATTTTTATATGTATTTAGCATCAATGATTCAACATGGGACCTTCTTTATTTTTACTCCTTTTTTTAGTTATATCTTATTTGCAGATGACACTAATCTAACATGCTCCGGTAACTATGATTTAGTAGTATGGAGTTAAATAAATTGTCCACATGGTTTGTGGTAAATAAACTTTCCTTAAACAGTAAGAGTAATTATATGATTTTTTTTATTCTAAAAATTTAATTAATGAAACAAAAATAAATGGTGTTGAACTTGAACCGGTCTACAGTACAAAATTTCTTGGTGTGCAAATAAACTAAATTAAACTGTAAAAGTCATGTTAAATTAATACAAACAAAAATTGCCAAAAAAATTAGTATAATTTATAAATTAAAACACCTGTTAGAAAGCAAAGTATTTATTTACCTTATATAACTCATTAGTGTTGCCTTATATGACCTATTGTTGTGAAGTGTGGGGAAACACTCATAAAACAACGTTAGAATTTTTATTTCTTTTGCAAAAAAAAGTCCTTAGAACAGTTGGAAAGGCAGAATTCTTATGCCACACCAAACCTATTTTTTACTCGTTTGAAACTTTATATATTTTCGATCTTATTGAATTGAACACTCAGACCTGGAACACTGCTGTTATTATGTATAAAGCACATAAGAAATTACTTCCACCAATTATCCAGGAGTATTTTAAGCCAATCACGGAAAAGCATAATTATGCTACCCAACAGCGGAACATTTCAATTTTAGTACTAATTGTAAAACAACACTGAAATCAATGTGCTTGACAAATAAAGAGGGTGGTCTATGGAATAATCTACCTAGTATAGTAAAGATTGTAGAAATACTATTTTATTTAGAAAAATATACAAAAAGAATCTATTAGATAAATATAATTTAGATATAGCTGAAATCTGTGTTTTGCTGTAATTTAGAATGTTATTCTGTGTATTTTTTTATACCATATTGCCCAAAAAATGTCATTTTCAATTTAACAACAGCAAATTTACGTATGTGTGGGTGTGTGTATGTGTGTGTGTGTGTGTACGTATGCATGTATGTGTATGTATGTATGTATGTGTATGGGTGTATGTATGGGTGTATATATGTATGTATGTGTGTGTATGGATATGTAAATGTTTATATATATGTATGGGTGTATATGTATATCTATATATGTATATATATGTATAACGATTATTATTAAAACTTAGCTGTTATTAGTAAGAAGACATTAGAATATAGGTATAGGAAGTCAGATTAACCTTATATTTACAAATGTTCTCTTATACTATTTTAAATTGTAAACACTGTACTTACTTTATTGCTAAATCATTTATAATAATAATAATAATAATAATAAGCTTTATTTAAAACACGGAAAACTTGGCTCAACTAACAGTTGTTATTCTGCAAGGCCGTGTATACAACAATTAAACCATAAAAAAAAAATTGCTTAAAATAAACAAATCAAACAATTGTTTAAACACACAAATATCTAAACTAGACATAAATCTTAAACTAACTTAATTACACTAAACAAACTCGAACAACACAAAAATAATGTAGTTCATGTAAGAAACTACCATAAAGGTATTAACAGTTAAATGTTATTACAATGTCGTAATTACAGTAGAACCTCGTTTTTACGTACCCCAGTTATACGAACCCTCTGTTTTACGTACGCCTCGTATGGACGATGACGTCATCAAAAACCCCGAAAATATTCAAAACAAACGGCCCTTTTGAGAGCAACCATAAGTAAAAAGAATATAACAATAAACTATAACAATAAACAAACCATAATGCAACGTATTTTCATGAAACAGCAACGTTGATTGAGTCTAATACCGGGTTGTTATAATCTAAAACCACGTGAACTGAGTGAGATGAACAACTACCAATGGTGCTCAAAATTATTGCTTTCCTCCTTAGCTTCGTGTGGCAAACCATGGAAGAACTCGTCTGGTCGAATTTTCTACACGAAGCTGGGTAGACATAGTTTTGTACACGAACGCTAATTGGTTGGCTCGCCCAGTGCATAGCACATGGTTGCTGTTTCACGTACACGAACGCTAATTGGTTGGCTCGCCCAGTGCAGCGCACATGGGTTTAGTTTGTCTCAACAGGCCCAGACAACACCAGATCTCTGTTGTTTAGAATAGGCATGAAGGGGAATTCCCAAGTTATACCTTTGTCGTTAGGTAATCTTACAATATTTTCATGTTCTTTATTGTAGTTAAATAAAAGATATAAAGTGATGAATTAATACACTAGACACATGGTTTTATTTGAACACTTTATTATGACATCGTAAAGTGATGAATAAAAACACTAAACACATAGTTTTATTCGTAGGCATAGGCCTAGAGGCTAGGTCTAGCCTAGGTATCATCGTTCGGTCGTACATACGTTTATTGAGCGTTACGTACGTATTAGGTCAAAGGTTACCACAAATTTAACCCAACCTCTATTTTACGAATCCCCCGATTTACGTACGCCCTCTGGTCCCGTACCGTACGTAAAATCGAGGTTCTACTGTACTTTA
>NW_022728334.1:147228-302633 GCF_011630105.1 Anneissia japonica | reverse complement strand
GCAATTATATACTTTTTAAATAAGGACAATTTTTAAACATTTTTAACATCATCGCTAATTTCATTCCAAAGTTTGGCACCTCTATATGTACAAACTTCTCTTTTTGTAGTCAGTTTTTGGTTTTGGCAATATTAATTCTGGTTTAGTTCTGATATTATAGTAATTATTTTTAGAGACAAATAATGAGGTACAAGGTTATTCATAACCTTAAACATAGTAATGGCCTCATTTATATACAACCTTTGGTCTAAATTCATCCATTTAAGGTTTTGTAGAGCTTGAGTACTAGAATCACTTCTTGATTTGTTTAAAATAATTTTAGCTGCACAGTTTTGTAGAATTTGGAGAGTTTTACTTTCTATTTGATTTTTACGTCCCCATACAACATGGCAATATTCAAGGTGTGGTGCCATGAGTGATTTGTATAGTTTGCTTTGGAAAGAATTTTGCTGGCTTTTTTCAGATGGTACAAGCTCTGCAAAGCCTTCGATTTTGCATCTATTTGTGGACACCAAGAAAGGTTCTTATCTAGTATTACACCAAGGTGTTTACATTGACTGACAAGAGTAATAAGCTCTCCATCAATGTTAATATTTACCTAAACATTTGATAATTTAGCTAATTTTTGCCTTGTGCCTATTATCATGTACTCTGTTTTTTCAATATTTAAACTTAGTTTATTTGTTATGAGTTCTGTCAAGTCATTATTAATTGTAGAAGTAAGGTTATTAATATCATCAGCATACAGAGAAGTAGTACACTTATGGACAGCTGTAGGCAGATCGTTTACATAGAGGAGGAAAAGCAGGGGTCCTAGTATAGACCCCTATGGAAAAAGAAATTAAAAGTAATTAAGATATTGTTATTAATACAAAATATAATTTACAGAAAAGAAATATAATTTTTCCATTAAATTTTAAACTTCTTTAATTTAAGTGAAATAGGCATTTGAATAATTTTTTAACCTTATATGTAAAAGAAATATTTAATTATGTAATTTAGGATTTCCATTTATAAGCTATGCTTCAGGAATTTCCCATTTTCTTTGATCTTCAAAAATGATATACATTTTTTTTTCATAAATTTTTATGCTCAAAGGAAATAAATATTTTTGTCATTGTCATTCCTTTTTTAGGCTGGGTCTCAAAGTTTCAGTGTGGGTGCCTTTTGAAAAGAGAAATTGATGTATGTGGTATTCTTCTATGTGTATAAGAATTAATATATATACATAGGTTAATGATTACTGAAGTAATTAGCATCTTACTATTAATCATGTTCATTAATAGTTTTTTATTTCATCAATCATCCGAAAATTATCCATTGGTTTCCAAATAATAGCTGGATTGAGAGCACTTTCCATTTTCCATGATGCATATTTATCATAATATGTGGAAAGCAATTTGTTTTAAATTTTATGTAATACAGTACAATATATCCTATATTATTACTAAAGGTTATTAGTCTACAAATAAGTATTATTATAACCTTTGTTAATAGTATGCCCATACTGTAATGGCGAAAAATACCGGCGCATATATTGTATTATAACAATAGAAAGAAGATTAATTTTGACCGATTGGCTTATCCAATGATAATATCCAAATAAAAATTAGGTGGTATCCATACAATTTTAGATCATGGTATTTCCTTAGCAATTGGCATATTGAAAGTGAGAAAATTACAATTGCGTTTGCATTATAATGGTGAGCTCCCTTTTAATTAACCCTAAAAGAGACTGTTATAATATTGGCTAATAAGCATTTTTATTAGCATGCGAGAGGTTTATAAACAGTGTGTGTGTTTTGTGCATTGGAATCGACTGGTAGTGAGTAAAGACTGGTATTACTGCCTTTGTTTAGTCTGATATGGATCAGTAAAGCATTTGTTCAGCAAGACGCAGTCTTTATTATAATTGCCATAACGCCAAGTGTCAAATAACATAGCTTATTGAAACCTTGGGATCGTGGATGTTATTGAGTTAATTGTCTTTCAATCGCAATTAAAACTGCATTAGTTTAGTTACCACCGGAATATGTTTGCCAGAATGCTTAGATGAATTTTTCATTGAAAGATGACGATACCAATGCCCGGGCACTTTGACGAAGAAGAGGAGATATTCTATTCAAATGTAGGTTTAATTTAGATTTAATATCTATAATAGTTTTATTTTATTCTTAGAATCGGTGACAATGTATATGCATGATGATCTGCTTTTTGAGAGCCATAACCATACTCTTGTATCCTCCCTTGCTGTTTCTATTCCACAAACTGATGGACTAACTAAAGGATGTAGGCTCGGTTCACTTCATTAATCAAACAAAGAGATTATAAATGTTGTAGAGAGATATGACAATATAGTAGGAGAACTTACTAATGAGAGAGAGACAAAGACAGATAGATAGAAAGGGGCTGGTACCCTGCTGGACAATTATTTCCCAAGCACAGTGCCATTTAGTAACAACGGTGGGTTGGGTAGGATTTTTGTAAAACTATAGTTTTATACACAGAATGGTTGGTGTTGTAGGTGTGGGGGGTGAGGGATCACATCCAAGTTTCCGTAGACCACTAGAGTGAAAAAATTAATAAAAATGAAAATATCTATATCAGTCGAAATAATAAATTAGATATGTAAATACTATACCTCAATGGCTTCCCTGGGTCAGGATACATGTATAAAAACATAGAAGACGATGTTAAAATAAACTTTGAAATTTTGGAAACAATAGAGAAATAAATTATTCCAACATCGCGAGGGGGCAGTAAAAAAGCAGACAACAGCGTGTAAGATCAAATAACTACCATCAAAAGATGGTAGTGGAGCACCCAAAATTCCAAGATGTACCAATGTAAAACTAGATAATTATTAGCTTAATGTCCAGTCACTGTTAATTTGACATACCATATTGAACATGCATTCCAGTTTATAATTATATTCTGATTATCATTCATGCATATCTTAATTTGAATCATATAACTGGGTCTATCAAATCAAGTCTACATGCCTCTTTGATATTTCATAACGCTCATTCCAATTATTTATATTTGATCAAATGTACGCAAATTGTGGATTAATGTAAAAAATGTACAGGCATGAACTTAAATCCGATAAAAGAGTATTGCATCACATGAATAAGTGATTTTAATTGGTGAAAAACAGCAATGAAACAAGTTAGTTCCCATGAGAGTTTGCTTTTCACAGCTTTTTTTCTGCTTGCTAAATTGGTAGCTGGTATCAAATTGCTCTCAACAGTGTACTACAGTATATTGTTGTAATAATACTGTACATGCACGAGTTGTGTACAATGAGGCTTGTCAAACCCCTGCCTAATTTCCCAAGCATGTCAACCTACGTCCACACTTACATTCAAACATATAATATTCTGCAATGACACGTGACAAATTCCTCACAAGGTTATTTTTCCATATAAAAAAAATTTCAAATGAGAATTACTTATTTAGTTTATGGAGACAAACCCATTTTGAATAATTGTGCAAATGCTACACGTTTTTATTGTGTTTCTAAACGGGCGGAATGATATAATTGATTGATTAATTGACAATAGGCAATATGGCACCTTTGACAGCAGCTTTGGGAGAGTAACAACGTTTAAGATCCCTACGGAATAGCAGGCTGGAGAAGTTCATTGCAGACCCTTCATTAGGCAAATTAGTTGTGCCAGTGAATAATAAGCAGATTGATTGAACCGAATTCCCAATATATTGTACATTAAGTCTGCAATGAGATACCGTGTAGCGGCCAGATTTACTAAACAGTAGCACGGTGCCTTAATCCGGCTAGGATTCAATGCTACGTTACCAACAACAACACCAGCTGGATGTGTATGGTGCGTGGTTAATAGCTGCGTACTACTCTAGTAGATGTGGATACTTGCAGAATTCTCGAGGACATATATGCTCGGTTTTCGACTCAAAAGCACATTTAGGATTTTTAAAAGCAAAAACTAATGCAATCTTGAGAAAGAATTATTTTTTGAGTAAAATTAAACGAGATGCAATATGCTAGTCATTACTCAGAAAAAAGAGGAAGAAGATGAGAAACCCAGGAAGCAAGAGGTAAGCTGGTAGGAATAATTTAAAAAGGTATAATTGCCAGAATATATTTTTTGTCCTAATTTGTAAATATGTTTTTGAGATTGTTAGTCATTATTTATTGTTATCAAACAAATTTTTCATTATGTTTAGCTGATGACATAATATTAAGTAGTATTTAATATAATTATTTACTTAGCTAATTACCAGATATTTATTGGATTTTATCCTATTTTAATGTAAAAAAATGTGAAATTTAGTAATGAGGACCGATTGTGAGTGTCCTGTTTTGAATTTTCAGTTCAAGGTATAAACATTTTATACTTGACAAGAAATTTCATAATTACTTGGAAATTTCATTAAACTTGCATTTGTGTCTTTTGATGATTTTTAAATGGTGTTTTTTTGGTACAGTGGTTGATGTTCTCTCTCCCAGCCTTGAGGTCATGGGTGGGGGCAGGTAGGGATTGAAACCTCTTGCTTTTGAATTTGTCTTATGTTTTGGGCAAGGAACTTTACTTAAGTTTGGCTTTCTCTGCCTAGGAGTATAAATGGGTATTCTTTGGTATTGAATGTATTACTACTGCCATATGCTATGGGCGCACAACTAAATATACACGCTATGATTTATTTTGGAATTAGCAAAATATTATCATCTTCAGAAGTGTGGTACACTTGGAGATGAGAGAGACTGTTTGAATAGAAAATGGAAGCAAAATGCTGATGACAATATGATTAAAGCTTATATGTATGTTTACAAAGAATGGAAATGCCATGTGTGGTTATGAAATTAGCAATAGATTGCAGTGCAAGTCATCATATATGCATTATGCTCCTAAAGATACTAATAGTGACCACTTTGGTTTGAGAAAATGGTAAAAATTACAGGCTGTTTTAACTAGCTTTCACTGATTCTTAAAAATATTTTAGTACTTATATTTTGTTCAGTAATATATGTAAACAGTTTATATCATTGAAAAACAACATGATACAAGAATTATATGCTGGTTGTATAGATATTTTATCGTTAGTACCAATTATACTACTGGCAGAGAAAGTCAAATTTTATCTTATGGACTTCTTTTTTCCAACGTCCATATGATTTTAACATATAGTATATGAAGAAAGTCAAAAATTAAGAAATTGTAGCTAAGCGCAACTCATTATGAAAGTATGTAATATATAAAATAAATATAATATAAACTGTACTTTACATAAAAATAACCATAAAAATAACATAAAGATCACGAAGCAATGTTGTGTCACGTAAATGGCACCAGTTTCAAGGACATCTAACTTGTAAAGAAGTATTCAAAACAGAAATGAGAAAGAATTGCTTCAGTAAATTGGATGTGAAATTAAGAATATGTTAGTGATGCCTTTGTTTTGCTATATCTTTTTATGTAACTTAGTCTGAATATATAGAAAAATCATTGAACTGAAATTTAACAACCTGCTAGTACTTGAATTATGTATTTGATTAGAGCGCATTTGATTGGGTGATGGCATCTTAACCCTGATAATGTGATGGATTAAGTTTTCCATGTCCTCGGTTTTCTGCACATATTAAGGTACTGGTCATTGTGTCCTACAGTAAGTCCACTACCATCCCTTACAGCAGGTGTTCTAATGGCAATGGTACAGTACAAGAGGTCACACTTTCAAATGGTCATGTTTATGTGAAACTAAATTTTAAGGGATACATGAGCCTGCACACTAAAAAAATTGTTAGTGAATTTCTGTAAGGCAGTAGTACTAGGAATACCATGAACTCAATAAGGAGCAAGAAATAATCATCTATTTTTGCCATCCCTTTTGCAGTACATGTAATGTGTCATTATTGTTTATTCCATCAGAATTATAAGTCTTAAGTCTACAATTGCTTTTTTATTATCACAAACATAGGCAGCTTAAGTAGAGCAGCTTAGTTCAGTCGGCATATCTGGTGTAGGCACTGTGTGTGCGCTGAACCGTGAAGATCTCTAGGTCCCCGGTTCAATTCCCATCACTGCCTCTTCTTGTGAAGCTCTACGATTGTATATAAATGAGACTATTATCATGTTTAAAATTATGAACAACCTTGCACCTCAATATCTATCAAACAAATTTCACTTTAGAAATAATTACTATGATACCAGAACTAAACCAATATTAACACTACCAAAACCAAAAACTGACTATAAAAAAAAAAAGCTTATCATATAGAGGTGCAAAGATTTGGAATGAACTAAATGACGATCTAAAAAATTGCAAAAACATTTCCTTATTTAAAAAACATATTATGGAAATTTTGTAAAGAATTTGTATTTTTTTTTAATGAAACTATTATTGTATTTTCTCTGCTAGTGTAAACTTTCTATTTTATCAAATTCAGTAGTTAGTAGTATTAGTTATTCAATTAGTTATTAATGATAAGCATAAGTGAATATCAAAAACAGTAGTTAAGTTTGTGTACTATATTTAATTTTAATTTTACAAAGTGTTGTAGTTATTATTTTTGTATACTGTAAAATTTGTGCCTTATACACGGCCTTGCAGAAAAACAACTGCTAGTTGAGCCAAGTTTCCGTGTTGAAATAAAGCTTATTATTATTATTATTATTATTATTATTATTATTATTATTATTATTATTATTATTATGAACTCAATAAGGAGCAAGAAATAATCATCTATTTTTGCCATCCCTTTTGCAGTACATGTAATGTGTCATTGTTTATTCCATCAGAATTATAAGTCTTAAGTCTACAATTGCTTTTTTATTATCGCAAACATAGGCAGCTTAAGTAGAGCAGCTTAGTTCAGTCGGCATATCTGGTGTAGGCACTGTGTGTGCGCTGAACCGTGAAGATCTCTAGGTCCCCGGTTCAATTCCCATCACTGCCTCTTCTTGTGTTTCAGCTAGAGGGCTGAAATACAAGTTACAATAGCGCACTGTCTTTCGGATGAAATGTTTAAGCTGTTGGTCCCGTGTGCATTATGGCCCATGTGCAATTTAAGGAACGCAGTACACTCTTCAGAAAAGAGTAGGGGATTGTCTCCCGGTGTACTGCGCAATCACCACCAGAAGGACCCCACTGGAAATAAATCCAATCCAATCCAAGTATAGGTAACTCAATCCTTTCTAGTTTAGTGATAAGCATTATGCTCTATACCCCAGAAACCCTGATGCAGTGCTCCCTTTAGGTCACATGGCAATGCACCGAGGCACTATCTGTTACTTTTTTTTCAATGACTTTACAAAGTTCATTATCGTGTACAATCAGAGCTTTATTCCACATGGGAAGGATGACTTAAATGTCGCATGCGGACAAACTTATATTTAAAGCCTCTAGCTAAAAATACAATCTGGATAAAATCGAACCAGCGTTACAAGGATCTCCACGGTGCATATCAAGTAATTTGAGATCATGAGTGATATTCTATTCTCCAATTGACTTAAAATAAATGTGTGAAAGTGTTATTTGGAATTACCCTTCAGGTCAATGTGGTGATTCTTTCTTGCATAAAGGGGTTTTAAAATAATTACATCATTTAAACTGATTACAGTCTGCTGACCCTAGCAGTGGTGGTGTCAGCTTCTGGAATCTGGGGGAGCAAAGTAAAATTTTAGGCGGAAATATGCGGGATGGGGGGGTGGCCAAAGGTGGGCATGGTCAGATTCCAGGGAGGGGCGAAACCCCCAATAAATAAATAATAAATATAAATTTAGGGGTTTCAGAGGCTTGTTTAATCAATTTTATAGGTAGATAGTCTATTTAGAAAATACATAACATTTTTTTCTCCCCTATGGTTTTTCTTCTTTTTTTGTGGGGGAAAGAAAATTTTCTGGGTGGAAAAACTCCCTTCCCAATAGCGCTGCCACTGGACCATAGACATCACACCAATCCATTATGGGGAAGGGGCATATAAGTTGAGTTTTAGGTAGAAAGTTAGAAAAATCATGATAGTGAAATAGTAGTAATAATAATAGTGGTAATTTACAAATATTTATCCTTCTAGATGATTAGTTGAGCTTTTTAACCACCAAGATATCCAATATGAAGAAGAGATAGAAATTTGTATTCATATATTTCTCAATTTTATTAGGGGTTTAATGTATAGATATTTCAGGTGTTTAATATTATGGATGGATAGGTAAATTAGTTTTTGGTCACTTCAGTAACTTCATTAAAATATACACATTTACTTCTTTTTCCACTTCATCACATACCAAATCGTATAATTATATTTTGTATGCTTGTCAAAATTAAAATTAAATTTTAGTTTATAGCATCTTTATTCAGTATTTTAATGATGAACATCATTCTACAATGCAATTTCAAAAGGTTTTTATACTGCTTGCAATAATATACTGAACATAATTATGTAAATTGTAAACTGTAACTTTGGGGAAATCTGCAATTGGAGTAAAAGCAACATTTTCTCAGCTGTGATTGAAATTCAGTGTTGCTTGATATATATATGTTTTAGGTCAATGTGATATGATTTAATACTCTGTACTGTTTAATATAATATAAACCTGTTTTTTCATATTTAGGTAAACTAGATTACTTGGTGGAACCATTGGGCTAAATATTTTTCCGATCCAATCAGTTCTTTTGATGCCAGCAGGGCCGGATCCAGAAATGTCCAAAAGGGGGGGGGGGCCGAAATTAGGGCCGATCGAGACAACACTGAAATAGGAGGTCTGGGGCATGCCCCCGCGAAATTTCTATGTTTTAGACGCCCGAAAATAACACTTGAGGAGTTCTCGGCTATCGTTTTTTCTTTTTCTTTCTTTTTTTTTCTTTTTTTTACCTCTCAAAAGTGGTGGGGGGGGCCGCCCCCCCCTCCTAAATCTGCCCCTGGCCAGTCCATAATACTGTGGTCTAAAAGCAGAATTTTGTGCCATTCTAACCAGATTTTATTCTGGGACCCTTGCTGTAGGTGGCCCCTTAGTTTGGACACCCTCCTGCCTGACTTGTTGGACCCGCTGTCAGCAGGTTTCTGGAGCCAACACTTTCTTACTTTACTTTAATGCCTCTTCTCCGAGTAATCATCTGATTTCTCCGTCTGAGCTAGCCTTGCTTGCTCATTATACAACATGTTTCCATTTACTTCTCATGCTGGCCAACTTTCTAAACTTTTCGACATCATTTAAGGTGTTCAGTCTCATCCAAGTTTGGTTTAGTTTTTTTTGTATGTCGTTGTTGAGAGTGACTGGGAGTGTGTATTTAGGTCTACCTAAATGTTTTTGTGTCAGTGAAGTAAAATTGTATAGCTAGATTTGCTGGGGTTATTTCTCTTCTGTCTCAGGATGTGTGCGTAAAGCCTCCATCTCGCCTGTGTTATTTCAATGGATGTATCAGCCAACACTGCTGACTTTAATTGTACCAGTACTGGCCTCTATAACAGCCATTTGGTCTTCCTTTTTCTTCTGCCCTTTCCTTAAAATTAGTAGTCATATTTATTGATCATTGCACTTTTGTAGAAGCTGATTACTTGCGTGCATCCTTGGAAAGACACATTATCCATGTTGCTTCTCCCCATCCAGGAATACATGTATGCGTACCTGGTTAAAATTTGAATGTACTCATTGCTCGCTGTAACATTATGGAATCACTCCCGAAGGAGCTGAGTATGTGCTTCTTGTGTGTTTGATCTAATGACTAGGATAATGATGTGAATTACATATACTATAGCATAATGCACTATATCAGATTGAGATAATGTAAAGAATAAAACATGTGCCTGCTCTAAATCATCATGTGAGAATTTGGGACACGAACGCATGTTATTCTTACTTTTTGTTTGCATAAGAATTTTTTTGTGGGCTCACATTTAATTATCGCTTGAATTTGGGGGACTCACACATTTACAAAAGTATGATTTAAGATTTATTGACATTTATGATTGAGATAATGTAAAGAAAAATCGTGTGGCCGCTCTAAATCATCATGTGAGAATTTTGGACACGAATACATATCATTCTCACTTTTACGTTTGTGTAAGAAATTATTTGTGGGCTCACATTTAATTATCGCATGAATTTTTATAAAACCATGATTGAGATTTATTGACATTCCATCGAAAGTAGTAATAAAAGCAGTGATTAGCATATGTCTGCAAAATGCATTATCCTGATCCAATCCAATGCACGGTAATTAGTTTAGATTCGTCTTGAATTCTTTTCATCATTTCTCATTCTCGTACACTGTCTCTTTATTAACTTTATATGTTATTTATAGAGCTAATTTAAAGCCATGATTTCTGTAATGGTATTGATAGTTTCTAATTCATTGTTTTGTTTTGTTGATGATTCCCCTCATTGATTTTCTTAATTGCTAAAAGCGTTATTGAAAATTAGCCATTTAATTAATTTGCCTAATGTTTACAAAATGTATTGAATCTAACCCCTAATTCATTTGTGTAAATAATTTCAGGTAGTTTGAGGTATTTTTTAGGTGATTATTATACAAAAATTCTTGCAAATTTATTGTTGAATCGCTTATATATATTTATTTGACTATAAATAAATTTTATTTCCTGTTTTCAGAAAGCAATTCATGTCTTGATATTGTTACTGTAAAGTGTGTTATGAAAAATTTTGTTGATGTTACATATTGTTCTCAATATATTGCCAACACAAGTTGCTATTTAAATTAGTTTCAAGTTTATGAAATGTAAACCATAAATGCATGTATTTGATTTTTTTGTTTTAGAATTATTGTTTGTGCATTAGTCTTCTAAATCCATTCAAACTGAAACCTAGAACTCGCGTTTAGAAATTGGCCAATGAATGCTGTGGACTTAGGTTTACGATAACATTTCCCGACTAAATTTTTAAAGCATGTGAGAAGTAATCACAACCGTACAATTGCAGAGTAAATCTTCTAAGCATGTTCTAAGTTACTGCACATGAGAAACAGACATGTGCAATTCACTATGTGATATATACGATAACCAACTTCAGCAATGAATTTTAGTTTCGAATGTAGGCCAACATGCGATACAGCTTTTTTGCCCGGAGATACGCTGTAACCAAAACCACATGTATCATTGACAAAATTTCTATTAGAATGTGTAGAGTTATAATTTTGTGAGCATCTCAGTTGTGGGGTTACGATAGACTGACTTTTAGAAAATACATGGTGAATAAATGATGTAATATGTAATTTAGTTGTAGAGTATTAAGTATTAATGTCAGATGGATAGTCATCAAATATGTAATCTGATATTAATATAAAATGAGATTAGAAGTAAAAACATAGGCTATAAATGATATATCACTTAATTATACGTATGACATATGATATAATATTATATAAATATTAGATAAAGATTCATGTTAATTTAAAGTGGGCTTTTCTTCATTCTCAACTAATAGCAAGTAAGTCGTTATATACTATATATATTATGTAGAATCAACACTAATTAATTATTGATTATATATAATTTATTAGTGTGTAAATATTTGAAAATGATACAAAAATTATTCCCATGGAGATTCTGAATTATTTAATAAATACACAATATCTTTCAGAACATAAACATAGTTAGTATGAATATATTAAATAGTAATATATTGTCAAAAGGATTTATTCATTCATACATATGTTCATTCATATATATCCACCCATTCATTCATCCATCAATTCATTCATGCATCAATTAATTCATTTATTTGTTTATATTTATTTTAATCCAGTATTTTGATTTACAAGATCTAGCTACTGTATTAAAAGTCATTGATTATAATTGATTGGAAGGCCCGGTGGAAAACAGTTGTCAGTGATCTGAATTTCCCTCATTAGGATTTAATTACATAATTAATAATCATTGGAACATATTACAAACATGTCTATACGATTTATGTAACTCATTGGATACAGAACCAATCATTTGGAATGTGTAACCTCTTCCATCCCTAGGCAATATTCTTAATTCTGCAGCCAATTCAGTACCAAAAAATTCCAATCCAAATGAAAATCTGCATCTTACTACTAGGTTCTCATTTATATTCCATAAAGTGACTTTCTGAAAGAAACATGTTTATGTACAGTAATCAGACTCCAACACACGACCTTTCATTTGAAAGCCCCAAGATGTCTGACATAAGTTGCTCGCATATTATCATAATAGAGAGAGGCATTTATATTATTATTCTAAGCATAATATAATTGTTATGTTTATCTAAGAACTGCTATGTGATCATCTTTGCTGGGAATAAGGAAGAACAAGTCATATCTTTCAGAGATAGGTAGAAAATATTTTATAACATACAATTTAAGTTTCATAAAAATAGTTATATTGAAAAACAACAATGCTGAGGGATCTCAGCTAGAGATACAAATTTCATAAAGCAAGAGCTAAAAAGTAAATGTAAGTAAACAGCCAGAAATAGAACCAGAGAGCTTTACAACTAAATGTACATATTAAATATGTCTCTTCTAATGCTCCTATTTTGTTCATGGTTGTCGCAATCATTTTTCATGTAAACGTTTAATATTATATAAAAATTAAAATTATATAAAAATGAGTATTCTCTAGTGAAAGAGTTATTTTTTTGTCTCTTGTTGAGTTAAGTATCCATAAAGCTTGTTTGATTGAGGTTAATTTTTAACATATTGATACTTCTACTACTTTAAAACATATTTTTTATCATCATAATCACCACCGTTTATCATTGCTTTTAAGATTGTTATTCTTGCTGCCTACCTGTCCAAAAAATATGCCTTATTCCCTAATAGCTATATATTCACTTAAAGTGCATTATGAGGTGGTTTATCTTACCAATTTTCTTAAATACCTAATCCATTGTGTTGATTGTCCATAATTAAGGATGATGATGATAATATTGAAATTATTGTTTTTTAAATTATTATCAATATATTATAGATTTATAACTAATTTAAAGATATAAGTTGTTATAAATAACCATAGACAGCCTCCAGGATTAAGAGAATAAACCAGATATAGAGATACCGAGAATTTATTGGGCATGTAAAACAATTGAACAAAATTGATTAGTTGCTGGCAATCCATTTAAAAATCACAATGGTTATACTGTATAAATATAAAATTCAGTATATATAAAAGTTATAAGAAATAATAAATTAAAATTAAAAAGTATATAAAGGTTAGTGCAACTTTCAAATTCATTTAAAAAGGTGTAAAGAAATATATGAATTTACAGTAATTGAAATACAAGTAATATTATCCAGTAAATTAAATACAAAATACAAAAGACAAAGGTTTCTGGTTCATAGTTAAAATGCATAAAACCTTTTAATGCTGTTAACTGAAAAGATTTCCACCCACTTTCTATACAGCTTCTGTGTATTATATGAAATTTCATAAATCGAGCCACCCACAGTTCCCATTCATTAACTTCTGTATTATGATGTAATACATTGACGCCATATATCTAACCCTTTATGTCTGTAAATGTCATAAAGACTGCATATCAGTGTGTGCATAACACGATATAAAACTGATACACTTAATGCAAAGGCTACAGTACTAGCTCTGAAGCAAAAATTGTTAATGATATTTTCCCATAACAATAACTGATAACTGATAGCAGGGAACCAGAGCACTGTGCATATTCTATAGAGGGAGCTCACACATTAATTTTTGTTTTCTCCATTAATATTATACAGTACTATACTTATGAGGGCTCTGTAGCATAAATAATTTATACCGAACTATATCAGAACATTTTACCATCATAATCATTAAAAGTATATGAGTGTTAAAATTCTTTGAGTGGCTAATTTTATTTTTTCTTATGATGCTGAACTTGAAATGTAAAGTAAATAAAAAGCAATTTCGTGTTCAGACTTATAATTAAAAAAATTATGGCCAATAAAAGAGGATGGTTCCACTATTGGCCAGCAGTTATTTTATATCAAGTTATCTCGATCTACAGAGGCCAAATTACAAGATTATGAATATATTTAAATGTCATTGCTTTTTTAAGTGAAAATTTAAATTAGAAAATATTTTTATTAACAACTCACAGCAATTTATAATAATGATAATAATTTGCGATTTGTATAGCGCCTCCCATTGAACCAACCTCAAGGTGCAATTGACAACAGTGAAATAATAGCATCCTGAATTTTTACAGACTCTTAGATTGGCTGGTAATCAATTTTTTCTATAAGAATAAATTACTAAAAACAAATTGTTTTGATATTGCTATAAATAAATTGAATATTAAGTAGACATTGTATCTGGAATAACATGAATGCGTTAAATCTGAGATTGTTTTCTTTGTTTTCCTTTTTCAGTGTTCATGAAGTAATGAATAGTAATTCAGGAAATTTATATATGAAATTAAGCAATTATGTTAATATTTGCATTTGCTGGGTAAACACAGTTAATTGTAAGTTTCAAAATTCTTAACATAATTCTTGTAAAGGCTAATCAAGCATGTTAATGTATGTGTACTTATATCGCCAACACAGGAGTATGCTTAAACTATACCTTATATACTGTAGAGGGCTCACTTATGAAGTTTTAAAAAATGTGGAATGAGAAAAGTTAGTATTTTTCATTGTCTTAATATTTGAAGTGAGCCCTCTGTTGTTAAGAAGAATAATTCATAATAATAATAATAATAATAATAAGCTTTATTTTAACACGAAAAAACTTGTTTCAACTAGAGTTCTTCTACAAGTCCATGTAGGAGAAGCAAAAAATTAAACAAATTGAAAATTTAACATACCATTTTGTTAATTGAACAACTTAAAGAAAACCAAAAATACAATTGATAAAATTTTTCAATATGGAAATTTCGACATTCTGTAAACCAGACCCCCAGCAACTCCACTACTGGTACCTCGCAACCTGGACACTTTGAGATTTGAAATGCCTTGGTTACAAAATGTCCAGATTGCGATGCACCTGCAGTATAGCGTCATGAAACATCCAGGTCCCAAAATTCCTTTTGCCCATCAACATAAAAATAATTACAAAAAGGTACTAAAAGAAATAAAAACTAAACTAAAATTCAGAGGTTAATATATACAGAAATACAATATCACAAAGTATGAACACAAATTGTGGTTATATGGTAGCAATAAACATTTTTTTAAATAAATTGACATTAGTAACATTTTTTAGGTCTTCACTAATATCATTCCAGATTTTTGCACCCCTATATGATAAGCTTCTTTTCTTATAGTCAGTTCTTGGTTTTAGTAATAACAATTTTGGTTTACTTCTAATATTGTAATAGTTATCTCTGATAATAAATTTGTTGAATAAATAAGTAGGTGCAAGATTATTCATGATCTTATACATATTGATGGCCTCATTTATACAATATTTATAAGTATAAAAAAAAATTGAGGTTGTACAAAAATGGCATGTTTAATCAATTAAATTTGCAGTCGCTTGTAAAACAATTTAATATTAAACCACTGTCGCCCTTGATCATACATTGTGTGTATTCATCTATTCTATGATTTAGCTTGAAGCATCACTGATATCTAGACTCTCGTTGTCATTCAACATTATTAATATTTCAGCTGATAGTAAGGTCCTACAGATGTATATTAATATCTGTATGTCCTTGAGAATTTAAGGAAATTATGTAATTGACAGTGTTAGAACCAGGAAAATTATTATTGTTATTAATATTGTAATTTTAGATAAATCTCAAAATAATGATAATAAATTGAAAAATGTGAAAAGTTTTTACTATAATGCGTCTCTGTATAATACAAAGATCTTATAATAACAAGATAGCACTCTCCGCGATTCTACGTGTAACAAATAGAAGCGTCAATGTTCAGCAAAAGAAGCATAATGTAATTGAGAGAGGGCGTCCTAATTGTTACCATGACATTTTCCCGTTGTTCCAGAACTTGCACGCAGATCATACATGTCAAAGTTCAAAAGTAATTTGAATTGTAGGAGGGTGCCCTACACTGAGTTGTTACAGAATTTGCACGCAGAAATCATGGAGAACGCTATCTTATTATTTTAAGATCCTTGATAATAATATAGAATCTAACATAAGAGGGCAGCATATATGTTTTTCTGTATTACAGGACATGTTCCAAAACAAGTGTTTTTTTTTTATTCTTGCATTGAAGTATGAGTTAAATAATGTTCCTTTGCTTTATCCCTTGATGTCTAGAGCAGTCTACAACAACTAATCTTTGGTCTCATTTGCAATATTTATATATTTCCTACATATAACACAACATTTGTTTACTATCTTCAGCATTATTTTTAAAGACTCAGAAACCTAATTATACAATGAAAAGTAATAAATGACTTTAATTATTGACGGGTGTATTTAAAACGTTGCATTAAATATCTAGAAAATGAAATACATTTTGTAACCTATAGTTAAGTGCTTGTTTTGGTGCATGTTCACTAAAATGAGGATGTAATTGTCTTTTCTTTAACCTTTTCTTTTCATTTGATTTTTAGTTTATAGTACATAATACAAATAATTTATGCTTTATAGCCTTAAGCAGCAGGTAAAAGGCATCTGTGCCTTGTTGTTTGTAGGAAATATTCTATATTGTATCTTTTTAACAAGCTTCCAGTATTCAAATAAAGTTTTAATGATTAAAGTAATTGCTATTTACAGTCTTAGAAAACAGCAAATAACGGGCATCTTTGCTTGGTTTCTCAAGAGAATTCCAAATGATTTATTTTTTTGTTGATTTTTAAGGTCCAATTGTATTCATGCTTCATTTCCCTTCTTTTTAAATGGTAGTTAGAGATCCTAAACTGAAATCCTATGCAGAAAAGGAAAAAACAACAAATCAACAGAAGGTAAAATACATTGATGGCTCAAAAATTACAATGTTAACTTCATCTGATTAAATTGAAAACTAAATTAAATTAAATATTTTTATATTTAAAGAAAGTAAATGCAATTTTTATATAAAGAAGAAAAATATAACAAGTTCTCGTAATCTCGAAAGCTCCGACGAGGCCAGTGTAATAAAGGCAGTAGAGCTAAAAAGGTCTATTAATCAATCATCTATTAATCAATTAGCCTCATGGAGTCCAGTAATATAGACGCAGTAGAGCTAAAAAGATCTATTAATCAATCAGCTGAGTGTTTCTAGAGTTCATCAAAGCTAAGAAATGCAAAATCAAGTGGGGTTTCAACTTTAATAAGCATGATCATGAACTTTAATAACTTAATGATTTCCGAATGCTCTTAACATTTTGGACAGAAAAGATATCTTTGATCTAGGCTAACCATACTTAAATACCATTTTAATCATTTGCTTCCATAAATAAAAGTTAATTTCCTAAACATGATATACAGGTTAATTACTATGAAATTCAAGTAAATCTCTACAGAACCCTTTGGAAATAGCAGTGCTATTAATTAGAATGGTATGCATTACAGATGACTTTCTGAGAGGAAGAGATTAGGTGAGCATGCCCTCTATAGTTTAAGAACGGTAAAGTTTCTCAGGCATACATATAAATCTGTGACAATACAGCAAGTGTCAACGACTGAAACACAAGGAACAATACCACCAAGATACACTGTTGCTGCCGACTGGTCCTATACATAAGAAAAATAACCTATTTGCAAACAAATAGCAGAATTATTTTCTACACCAAGGAATTAAAATCTCTTTTTGAGCTGCAGTTCTAACAGCTTTTAACCAGCAGTTACTAGTGGTCCAGCCCCTCATGTACTTGTCAGCTATAGCGGTCAAACTGGTTTTTCGCCGTTAGCTTAAGTACATAAGCGCAACATGCAAATCCATGTGGACTAATGTCACAATTCCGAAGAGCTTTTCTAGATACTTTGGCTCTGTGTGAGTCTAGTTGATATTCTAGCAGTGAATTTTAACTCCTAGGCCTAGCTTTTGATACCGGTATGCGATGAGGACATATGCGACTATTGATGGAAGTGGCATTAATAAGGACAGCCAGTCCATGGGTCTGCTGGGCTGGTTTCAGGTAGGCTACAGCATTTCAGTATGTTTGAGGCCTATGTCAGAGCCTTAACTTCCCTGTAGAGATTAGAGTGACATCCTAATATCAGCGGGAACAATTGTTAGGTAGGCTGAGTGTAGTTCCCTCTAATTAAAGACCACTTTTGACATCTGGGTTTTCAGGTTTTTTTTAGCAGTTTTTGTCTTTGATTAGAACAATTATTATGAAGATAAAAGCTAAGCCTAGGTATACATTTGGGACTACAGAAAGGTGGTCTTTCATTGAAGGTATTCTTTAATTTTATAGTTCTTTAATTAAAGGGAGATCATAGTATTTTTTGTGTAACTTAATATGTCATTAAAAAATCATAAATTTTAAAAATGCTAATAAAAAAATTAAAAAAAATAGGAACAGTGAAAGTCAATTATATTTGCCTTTAAAATATATGAAAACAAAACCTTGTTTGGCATGATGCGTAATGTAAACATATGGAGTCCACTGGCATAAGTCACAAAATTACTGAACAAACTTCAGTGAAAGAGTGGTTGGGCTTTTAAGTTAGGTTGTGGTTCAAATTTTAAACTGTATGGATCAGCAGTTGAGGTTGCTGCACTGAAGTATTCCCTGGGAGCTGAGAGGGTTACACATGGCGGAACATGAATGCTGTATCCAGTGATCATTGGTGGCACCAGCATTTCCCTGACAGGAGGTCTATTATTTCCCGAGAGATAGGCCACACCCACATCAGCCCAATTATTGTTAGGTCTGAGGCAAAAAAAGTTAGGTTATGTCACCTCTAGATATCTGAAAATGGCACTCTCAGGCAGTCTTTGGCTTGAAAATATTTTAAATTAATTTTACCACAACTCGAGCCAGTCGTCCCTGATGGCCCGCTGAACCGTGGAGATCTCTAGGTCCCCGGTTCAATAGCTGGAGGGCTGAAATATAAGCGCACCATCTTTCGGATGAGATGTTTAAGCCATTGGTCCTGTGTGCATTGATAGCCTATGTGCATGTTAAAGAACGCAGTACATTCTTCTAAAAAGAGTAGGGGATTGCCTCACGATGTACTGCCCAATCACCACCAGAAGGACCCCACTGGAAATAAGGCTTCTTCTAGACTTTTGTGGGCTATCCTTGGTGTTCAATCCAATCCCCTGCCTACTGTTGACAGGTACTTTACAGACTCTAACAATAGTAGGCCTTGTATTTATTATTTTGAGCCATCATAATTTAATATTACAAACCTTCAAGAATAAGTTTGTGCCCAGTCTTGCTTATAAATGCAGTAGATCATGCAAGTATGTTCAGTTGATCCAATCAAGCAATTATTATTATTATTATTTAATATATTTAAAAAATGTGTCATTTTTCAAGTTTTGTACTTTAGGATATGTTTTGAATGTTATGTTTTATGGAGGAGTTCTGTTAACCAGCATTGATGCTGATTCTAGATATCTCTTCATTAAAGTATGGGGATTTCCAGTGTAAGAGTAAAGCAAGATTATCATTGGTTCTTGGTCTATCATAAAGAAGAATTTTCAACTATCCCTTTGTTTTTTTTTTTGTTTTTTTTCCTAATTCTAATAATTCTGCCAATTAGCTTAAGAGAATTTTTTTTCCCCATCTCCTAAGATCATTATGCTAACACTCTAATATTTAGAGCATGACAAACTAATTTTCATTCATGGTTAAAGTATTATTCAGATACCATATGATGATCAATCAATCAACAGGGATGGAAAGCACTAATATCCATGGCAGAATGCAATTTTTGTGATGCTATTAAGAATTTCAAGCAATAGTTTTTGTTTTTTAATTCTGTTAACTCCCTGAAGCATTTTAGTCAAACTTCTTACTATATAACTAAATAATTACAGATAGAATTAATTGGCTGATGTATAGTAAAGGCAACCAGTAATAATGCAGGATGTAATATTTAGTTTCAGATTGAAATAATAAATTCAGATTATATCTTCTGCCTATTATTATGCTCAATGTTGGGCTAATAACTTACATAATTAAGTATACGTTGCAGAAAAAGAATCCTGCTTTTCGGAAGGATTAGAATCCAGAGATAATTGACTAGAGGACAAGCATTCTAACTTATAAAGCTACAACCCCAACTATTGTGTTTATTATTTTTTGAAAAATGTTCATGTAGATGGTAGATAGAATATTTGCTATATAATCCAATTTATAAATGCTTTGGTTTTATGTTTTTATGCTCTCCATTTGGAGGTAAATTGAATAAATTGAAATGCCAAGTATCTTTGATTCCCTAAGTACAGTTTACAAATGAAATTTTTTTTTATGAAATTACTTAATTGAATACAGTCTACTGCTTTTATAACAACTTTGTCTAATAGCATTTCAAATTGCTTTTAAAAAGCTTTAAATTATGAGCTGATTTAACAGAATCATTTATCATGCTGCCGATGTTAGCACATTTTATCCCTTAGCTTCTCACATTTTTCCTTTAGGAGAATGTAACAAAAGCTACATACATTTATCTAAGAGATTTATGTCTAGAGAAGTTTAATGTTATGGTATTTGACGAGCTAGAATGTTGGCGTTGTGAGCATGCAACATGAACGACAATGCCACGTGTGTGCATTAACGTGATGCTGATAATGCTGGGTAACATTGACATTAGGCCCTATTCGTGTTTCTGCCTCTGGTGATATCCCTGTTGGTAGAGGTTAAGGCAGTGGGAGACACGTCTAATATATCTCATGTTTGAATTATTGGGATATTTCTACATCATTATCTATTTTATTCAATCTGTATAGAAAATATAACAGATGGTGGTTCAAAATATTTAAATGCTATATAAATTGATTGATAACCCACAATGACATATGTGGATATTGAGAATGCTAAAGGGATACCCCAATAATTATTTTGTTTTTGTCAGAAATCAAGAGTGTATTGATTTGTTTATTTCTTTAATGAACACCATAATCATTGCGTGCTTCATACCTGCACAAGGTAATTGTTTATAGAAAGCTGAGATGATAAAACTGAAAGCAGATCTGGATTGGCAAAGATATCCAGCACTTGGGTAATGGAATGCTTATAGCATTATATCACTCACTGTCTGAAGTATAAGCACGAACAACCAGAAATAAACCAGAACGTTGCATCATAACGCAATCACCATTCTTTTCATGCCCATAACCAGGTTCATGTGAAGGGGGTTTCCTAATTCCAAATTTAACTCAGAAGTGTTTCTTTGATAAAGAAAGGTTATGATAAAATACCACTTCAGTAGTGAAGTGTTTAAAAAGGGCATTCAGCCAAACCACCGAAACCTCCTGGTTACGGGCCTGTTTTTCCAAGTAGTGTAGGCCTATATATTGCTTTTTTTATGCAGAAAATTATTGTATACAAAGCATTAATGGATTAACGTTACATCAAAGGGATGAGATAATTTAGAGTAGAGTAGAGTATCATACCCAATTGGCATTAGCAGGTTTTTAAATCTGGGAACATGCGTGCCAAAGCCCATATCTCAGCCATACCATGATATCAATACTCTGTACAACTTCTCGGTTTTTGTCAGTCCATGCATGATCTACTTCTTTGCATTCTAACATACTCAACTACTGTCTCTAATGTGCCAGTACTAATGCATTTGGTAATGATACCAGGTTTCATATCTTCAGGACAGGAAACAATTTACTATACTTATTTTGAGAAACTGCAGAATAAATAGTATGATAAAATAATTTGATCTTAAGAAAATTATTTATTAGTTTATTTATTACCTTGTTGTTTTTTATTTAAATTTAAGTAGCCAGCGCAAATCTTCATTGTTAAATGTAAAAATGGTCTACATAATGGCCTATAATATATGAGGCATTATAATACACAAATGCATGAGAAAATTGTTTAATTATATATTAATTGAAAACTAAATTTATAATGCCAGAACTAAGCAAACAGAAGAAGCCAAATTCAGAACTAATCATTATAACATTTTAAAATTAATTGGGAGAGAATTATCTGGAGAATTATCAAGCAAGCTACAAATAATGCATAATGAATACCAGTAGGTTACTTTTTATTTGACCTCCCAGTTTATGTAGGACAGGAATTTAATCCAAATGAGAATTCAGTCATTTATGATTTTTATACCTACTTAAAAAAATTGTATTGCTCTATTAATAATTTATATTTTATTAATAGGTACATTGAAACAGGTTTCTTTAAATAAAATAAAATATTGTGTGAAATATTGAATTTAAAAAAATAAAGTAAATTTCTTAAAAATCATGGGGTATAATTTATTTATTTTTATTAATTTATTTTTTATTAATTTGTTAAAAAATATCTGTTACAAATTATTTATCATCTATTCAAATTTAAGACTAATCCCTTTAATGAAATCAATTTTATTGATGTTTTTAATTTATTCACTAATTGTTTTTTTTTTTTTTTTTTTTGCAAACCATATTTAGGATCTATTAGGAAATAGTTGTAAAAAGGATGAAACTTGAGATTATACTCTATCAATTCTGTTCCGTTGTTTACTGCCAAAATCTAATTTTTAGCTTCTAGCAAAATGATGAATAAATTGTATATTGTATTGTAACTCGTTACGATAGCTGATAGGTCAAGGTTCAGATATGTGAAATTAGCTGGTTGTATTGAAATCATCGAGATGCTAGGTATTATTTTAGCACAGTGTTAAAGGTATACTGTCTATAGTAAATTGTAAAAAATTACATTAAAACATTTTTTATTTAAAGAATCCAATTATTTAAATAAGGAAGCTGTAGTTTTTAATTGTTTCATGGTTTTAGATGGCATGATCATCCCCCTCAAGTTCTGGTTGAATACGGTGAGGGGTAAGCTCTGGAAACTTGGGATCCTACAAATTTTAAAGGATAATGATGTTGATTGTGTAAAAGCCAAGGAGAACTTATTGATCAGGTGGATTTTTAACTGCGATGAGGAGCTCTAGAAACACTCAGCTGATTGACTAATCTGATTGATTAATAGATGGGCGGCTGTTAGGGACAATATACTCTACTGCCTCTATTATCATCGGAGCTTTCGAGATTACGAGAACTTGGTTTTTTTCTCTTCACAACAAGTGCACTCGCCAATTCTAGGATGGACATGCTTTTTAAATCAAGTGTCTTTATGAGGTATAGGGACTGGAGTTGTTTTTGGTCGTGAGAAAAAATCCTGCTGTGACAGAATTAACCCGGGACCATTGGATTAGACTTATTTAAGAGAGGCCTTACAATAGGTCTATGTCAGTGGAGGTGTTTTTGTGTAAAATATATATGCTGTGGCGTAGAAAAGTATTTTTCATTGGGGGGGGGAGGGTGATGATTGGTATGTTAGCGCCAATGTATGCGCTTGTGCGGACAGGGGATATGCCCCCTCTGAAGCTGGAAACCTTGTTTTTGCAAAATACATTGGTGCAATTTGATGACTACTTTTAGTGAAATTTTGATCAAAATGAAAATAAAATTTACCATTAACAATATGGCATATCTGTATCTGAGATATTCACAATGCTTCCTTGTTGAATGCCATGAGGGAGGTCATTGATGTGGAGCAAAAAAAAGAAGTGGAAGAATAAGTAAATATTTTATAGTATTTTATTGACTCTCTTCATTTTTACACTTTTATAATAAATACATTCGCTCATGAACGATAAACCTCTTAGTGTCTATTTTGTTTTGTTTTTATTACCACTGGTATTAACATGGTTTTGTAAAGTATTAAACATAATAAAAATAATGAGTATTTATATGCGCTATTCACATAACTGCTTAAATGAAATGGCCAAACTTGTTTTTATGAAAAAGTTCCTCCTTGCTATTATAATCAATAAATTCCTCATCAACTGATATATCCTTAAAAATTCTTGGAATTGACATGAAATCTTAATCCCATAGGGCCTACATAGTCAAAATATTGGGGGGATCATACAATGGACCATCTCCCCCCACCCCCTGGATCTATGCCTATGCATATATGCAATCAATTGTATGATTGTGGTAGCTTATAGATCCCTGATTCAATAATATAATCCTGTTTGATTAATAATTGGTGATTGAAAGTTGTTTAGAATAAGCTAGTTTGTTTACAATTGTAAAGCCTCAAAGGATCCATAACCATAGCGTTGCTTCTAATTAGTTGAGTACACAGTAGTTTGGAGGCTGGACATTTTTGAGAAAAAAAACATAGGGACCATTTATTTTATGTGATGTTCTGGAGGGAAGTATAGTCGGGGAGGCATTGATTCAAAGTAGTGCATTTATTTGTATAAATACAGTTAATAGAATGTGGTAATAGTTCCTATATTTTGTAAGGTTAAAGTATAAAAAGATAAATCCTTTGAGATTCTTTTCTAATGGAAACTGAAACATCTTTACTCCTGAAACCTCAAATTGAGATATATTATCAGGTTTATTCCATCTTGTGGCAAGTCATTCAGAGTTCAATTATGTTTTTAAAAAATGATTAAATGAGTTTTTTTGTAGTAACCACAATATTCCCCATCTCACCTGGGTTCAAATAGAATCAAATATTCTCTTAATTTTACCAGTTACTCTTTAGTAATATTCCGATACTTCAAACAAACTGAATATTCCTTGAAGATATGTATTGTGAGCACTTCTTAATGAACAATATGCAAAATAATCTTACTTAATGTGCTTTTACCCCTAGAGAAATCAGGATTCCGAATTTAATCTACTTAAAACCTACAATTTTCCATAAGCTTTGCCAAGGTAAAATGAACCGAGTTCTGCCACCTGCTCTCTAGGGTAAACACACCTGTCTTCTTACCCTCTCGTTTCATGTCCTTTTGACATCCCATCCTCTATTATCATCGTATATAATACACAGGATAACCAGCTCAGATATTTTTTATATGCAATGCAATGTGCGGCATATTTTTTTTCTACTGAAATAACGATTTGATTTTAATGATGACATTAGTTTCTGACGTGGATTACATACACGCAGCAAATTCTTTGTAGTCATCATTAAAGTTTTCTATTCTTGGCACGTTAAATGCTTATGCGTATTTCTGTTGCTAAACTGCAATGACTTCTAATCTAATGCTTTTATTTATAACGTTTTATTGGAATGCACTTACTGTGTATCCCTACTACACTTTCACATTTTGGATCTTGGATTAGTTTCTGTTGTGATCATGACTAGGATGATTCTTAAAGTCAAGGGAGTCTTGGGAAAAAGTTTAAGAACAAATTCCTAGTGATTCAATATCAAATAATATGAAAGCAAAAATAGCTCCAGACATTTATTATGTCGACTTTGTTGCTTTTGAGGCCCCATATGAAGCATTTTGAGCCCCCATATGAAGCATTTTGAGCTTGTCACTGTCCTCTCTTGTGTCTTGTATTCTTGTTCTTTTGTATTTTTAAGGAGGATCATCTTAAATTTTAGAAATAAATATATTCCATTGTTATGTCTGCCTCATTCCAATATAACCATCATGAAATATTGTCTGCTTCATTTTCTTGTTTCTCTGTTATTGACGTACTTAACAGGTGGAGAGTCAATGAAAAAAATCAAATATCTATTTTTAAATTACCTCTTAAGACTCCCCAGAGTACAATATCCCATCATTGTTTATATGTAAATTCATACGTGCATATGTAAATTTAGATGCATATGTAAATTTATGTTTGCTTTGTAGATGTGCTTAATGCACCATTATTGACAACATGGTTTTAAATTGCATTACTACCAAGTGTAAATTCAAAGGAAATTTTTTTTCAAAATCTAGGTTAATTTCTTGATCCATGTTTTATATCATCCTCTGTTTGTCTTAAATGTAGCCAGCTCTGGCAAAACCAGCTTTTTATAGGAAAAATTGAAATTGTTATTTGGTATTTTTATATTCTGCATGAATTCTTTAAAAGAGTGTGTATATTAATGGAAATTTGGTTAGTATTGAATATTTAATTCATTGCGTATCAGCCATGTAGATTTTTTTAGAAAACAGCTTCCAGAGATTCCAAAAACAATAGTTATTATTAAGATTTGTATTTTTAAAATAATTTTAGTATACTTTGCAGTTAGATTTAGTGATTGATATTTTGCAGAAATCTTCTTTTCTTTTATAAAATGCAAAAACCTGAAAATGTTTACAATTCAGATTCTCAAACGATTTTGGTGCTTGTGCGAAATTAGAAAACAGTGGATTTTGCCAAAGCCGGTCACATATTGCATTGTGCGGCAAGAGACATCAAGTCTAGTTTTTTTTTAAATGTTATAGTTGCATATATAATTGTAAATAAATATATGTAAATATATTTAAATTTGTAAATTTATTCAGTGTCTTATGAACAATGATGACTTACCGTGGTCATTAGAATTTATGATTGATAGAAAATGTAATTAAGGCAAGCCTTGAGTAATTAATCAAGTTACTAATTAATTGATGATGCTGATAGTTTATTTGAAAGTGTCAAATAGAATACTAAAGACACTGAGTACACCAGTGGCAAGTGTCTGCAGTAGACAATGTAAAATATTACTTTTTTTTATTCTGTGTCGCATATTCACATCATGTTCTTTGTGAGGTATGATAAGGAATATAATAGAAATATATATTTAAATAATAAATTACTTTTTAAAGCACCAGTAAACCTCACTAAAGATCAAAGGCATTAAAGATCTTCTTATAATTAAATAATGAAAGACTTGATTATATATACAACTTAATAATATGTATATAAATAAATATTTTATACAGCACCAATAAACTTATAGTAAAAATCAAAACCATATTTAAAATTATGTTTTATCTCATAAAGTTGTTTTTGTTTTGTTTATTTAGCCAAAATTAATGAATTATACTATATATATAAATCAAAATATATAAAAGAGCACTATACACTGTAATAAATATTTAGGGCACCGTACATTTTAGATGTTTAAGAGGTATTCATGTTTTAAGTCTATGGTAGCAAAGGGAGGTAATTCAGTTATATTGTGTTTAGGTAACAAGTAGTCCCAAGACAATTACAGTATCAAAAAGAAACATTATATTTATTGTGTATATTTGAAAAGTTGACATACAAGAATTTCTTTGTAAATTCATTTATATTAATTATAAAAGATATGTAATTTTATTAGTAATGTTTCATTGCGATATTAAAATATATGTAGAATGCATGAAAACACCATAAAGTTAGATTTACTTACTGCAGTAGTCATTGTATCTCTCAGCGCAATCATAAAATCTTTTATTTTAGACAGTTAATTTTAGAAAATGTCTTCATGTTACAGCATACACTACTTTTCATTATCATATTTTAAAAGACTTCAAATTTTCCTTACTAAAAAACATTTTAACAACTTAATTACCATTTTGAATGCACATTGAATTTGACAGATTCAGATAGAATAAATTTTGCAAATCTTAAAATGCATGCTACAATTTGATCGTTGTTGTAATGTTAATAAAACGCTACATAAGGGGATGATAATAGTACATTTCAAATTGAATCAGATCAAATCAAATAGCTTCTATTTATCATTCCATTATAAAGGTTAATAGTGTATTTAAAATTACATAAGAATAGTATCAAGAGTAACGAATCTAGGTTATCCTGGCTGTCTTGTCCTATATGCATATTTTAAATTGTTTCTAACTTTACTGTTACTTTTTAGTCCATCTTCTTGTATAGTTGTTGTTGGCTTTTTCTCTGCATATTACAGTTCTATAAGTAGGCATCTGTTATTATTAATTATATATTATTATTGGCTATTTTAAATAAGAATTCTAACTATTTTTTGTACCGTTTAAAATATAAATAATTTAAATTATGAATATTGGCTATTTAAAATACAAATATATATGGTTATGTAAGATATATATCCGCTATTTAGAATATCAATACCAAATCCAATACAAATATTTTTTTTAATTTTTAGCATAAGAACATAAGAATATTAAAAATCTATATGTATTACAATGCTTAATCTCCATAGCTATCCATAACAGCTTTGGTATTTATGAAGGGGTATCATTTAGCAAATCATTGTGCTTGAACCTTGGTCGCTTTTTTATTTCTCGCCTTTCTTGAATTAATTCCTTTAACATATTTATAAAGAAACAATTGAGCCTGACATCTATCATTTACCCAAATCTAAGGAATTATTAAGAATAGAATAGAATTACAGTAGTCACAAACTAAAGCCATTATAGTCGTGGGTATGACATCAAAACAAACCGCTAGGTGGCAGTTTTTTCACACAATAATAAGCCTCAACTCGAGTAAATTTTGACAGTTTTTAAACTCCTCAAACTTGTTTGTTTGTACATTTTATCATAAAATAACTTATCGAAAAGCCTTGGTAAATATTTCTATAATAAACGTCACAGTACTGACCCTTTAGATTTGAAATGGAGTGAAAGAAACAAATAGAAAACTTGGACATTTTTGCATAGCATTGTCACATGAACACGGGCCTAGCCCTAGACTAGAGAGTCATACAAACAACGTTCTTCTGACTCATTGGCCATCGTAGTCAAAAGAAACATCTTATTCTACAATTCAGCAATTTAATTTTGTCCAATAGTTAAAATATTTCATAGAGAAATTGCAACAAAATATCTTGGTAACAGAATTAAAACTGAATGTACCTCTAAATCAACGGTGATCACCTTAGTCAGTGCTGGATGTGGCAAGTCCCGCGAGTGACAGGCCTAAGCCCCCCTGGAAGCCCTCAAAATTCTTAATATTTTTAGTCTGAATGGAAATTTAAATCAAATCAACCTTAATCTCATGTATCAATAAATAATTGAAAATTATACATATTACATATAGACAGACAGAATTTAATAAAATAATATTATGTGTATACAAAATCAGGTGCAAGGTTGGGTTAAATTAGATCATATAATATCAGAGGTATTTGTAGATAGGTATTTGTAGGTTTGCATGAAAAGGGAATTATTAGAGATGTATATATAGACCAACATCTTAGTATTAGGAAATTAACACTTGAAGAATCAGCGTAAAAGGTGTGGTGTGGGCATATCTTAGTACTGTAAAGCGATATCATGTTCTCAGTGGAACATCTTGTATGCTTAGATCTCGGCTCACACAGAGTCTAGAGAAGCATGAAGCTGGTTTTGTAGGCTTTAGAGTATGAATACAAAGCAGAAAATCCCTTGGGTTTCATAGCATACTCATCCAATTCTTGATGTATCTAGGTAAGTTTCTATAGCTACACAAAAACAAAGTAGTTACAATTTGACTGATGTAGTAACCGTAATATAACATCAATACACTCTCGCATCTACTATCCACAATACCTTTCATGTGAGGTACCATAGCAAACATTAACAAATCAATTAAAATGTGTTAAAAAATGATATTAACTTATTTTCTACATGCAGTAATAGCAATAATAATTTTAACATACTTAAAACGATTTTACAAAGTGTTTCACGGTATTATCAGAAAAACGACAAAGACTGATCGAGGTGAGGAGTAAAAGTGGTATTTATCTGTCTTTAAGTGGAATTATGAAAAATTTCTTGAGGTTCATTTATTTATTTATCAAAATTCTTATTCAATAGTGGGAAACCCGTCCTGTACAGAATGGAACTTAAACTACTTAAAACTACAGTAAGAAATATACAATTTATAAGATTAAAACAATTATTAAATTAAACAATCTTATAAATTTTATTAGGTAAAACTTTTAAAACTATCAAAATAATTCCATAGTATTGTCTTTATCAACACATATTAAGACCACAAATACGGGACAAAAACCATTTTGAGTAACAAAGACAATAAATCTCAATGAAACCCAGAATTCATACACTTATATAAGTGGATGGTATAGCAATGTAGCAAGTCATGTGATAAGTAGAATTGTCTAGGTTTGCTTATGGAACTTAGAACACACATTGCAATTCGCTGGAGAACGTAATGAGATGGAGGCATGAGACAGTCAGTAGATAGTGTTGCGTCACCAGGTGCTCACAGGGGAGTACTGATGGATTCATCAGCCGATGGTGCAATGTATGCCCAGCTTAAGTAGTATTCCTCCATGAGAAGATGATTGAAGACATTGACCAAGCTAATGCAGTAGGTGAAATAATCCCGTGAAGATAAGATGGGACAAGTTAATGAAAATTTGAAAGTTGTAGAACTTCGTATGTGAAATAGACATACTGAGAAGCTAGTGGATTTGTTGGAGAGAGATGTATGGTGACATGATTAAATCTAGGAGCTTGGAAATGAAGACAATGACCAAGCTAATAGGTGAAATAAACCCCTGACGATAAGACGGTACCAATTTATAAAAATTTGAAAGTAGTTTGAACTTCATATTAGAAATAGACATACTGAGGAGTCAGTTAATTTTGTTTCAGAGAGATGTGGGACATGTTTAAATGTAGTTGGAGCTTGGTAAATAATTGTAGCAGACATTTTCTCAATAATGTAGACATTAAAAGTCTTTTGATGAAGAGTTGTATAGAAGTAAATTAGCATATTATCAAGCCGTGAAATGATGAGGGATCTGATAACATTGTGGCAAGTACATTCATCAATATATATGCGGATGTGCGAGACATTTCAGGTGATAATTTACAGATTGAGAAATTGATACAACATGAGCTGACAATTACAGATCGCACATGAACAGTGCCATTTGAAAAGCAAGTGGAAAACTCATGACATGTTAACTTAAATCTAATACTCCTTTCATTCATTTTTCATCTGTTTTCTCCTCTTTATCACAATCACATTATGATTGATAACGCATGAATAAGCGATAAGCTCTCTGAATTGCCTTTCATGATTGCTATCCTCCAACCCTTCAAACTGTTGATGCTTAATATAAACACGTGTCCATCATTTATCTCAAACAATCAGTTCATTAATCCACATTTGTTTACACAATTTCCATAGTATACCCATGACACATGATTTAATACATGTTCTTTAAAAAAAAATAGGTTTGGGAATTATTCTGGGGGGGGGGAAGTGGATATAATCTGAGCCATTAATATGAGATTGGCTATAACTTGAGCAGTAACTTCTTTATGATGTACATTAGTTGAAAATATCAGCTTTGAAAAGGCCAACACAAAGGTCTTTCTTTGGGATGAAAATTATTTTTTATTCTTTTTTCAACTACGGCCTTAAAAAGGTTTTCCATTTAGATATCAGATTCTAAAATTTAAATTAGAATTTAGTGATTGGAAATAGCAATGCATCGACTGATTAAAGTTGAGATAATTTCCAACATTTTTGCAAAGGAGTTTCCTCAGAAGAATTTACCTGTATGAATTTTAATAAGAAACACTGATGTATGCCATAATAGAAAGATAATGTCATGAGTCCTATATTAAATTGTTCTAATAACATCTGTAATCATGAAATTAATACCGCCAAAATACTCAATCGGAATGATAGTGGTGTTGATATCGCATACCTGAATTAATTTAGAGAATTCTGATGTAAATATACATTTATGGAAATAGTGTTATAGCACTTGACATGCTATTATGCATATGTATTCCTACTGAAGTGTTTTATTTCTTTTGAATTAGAGTTGGAAAAACAAAAATATTATTTAATCTGTTATTTAATGGTCACACATATGCTATGGCACTTTTCTTAAGGATAAAAAGCTCCCAGAATAAACAAAAAAAAACAATAGAGGCACTATCTTTATTAGCAAAAACCTATCTGGGATACACTGTCAAGTCTTAAGAACATGCTGTTTTATTTTTAAATAGTTGTATTTAGATGACGTTTATGACATTATTTTAAAATGGTTTATTATCCTCTCAAATTTTAAGTTTGACCGTTTTCAATGTTTTACGTCAGCATATATTCACTCTACACAGAGACGGCATTATACAACAGCCAGCACATTTTGTCTCACTGAATTTTCTCAAAAATCATTAATATCAGTTATTTATAGTACCATTGCTGTTATTGTGTATACTGCATTTGAATTGAATATGCCTCATAAACGTGTTTCAAGAATAAATTACTGTACAAGATGGGAATTTTTGTAGGACAAAATTTCACAATAATAACATATTGTATTAAAACCAGGGAACAGTGAAATTTCACTGTTGAAACACTCTATATAAAATATATGCATGACCTTCATATAATGTTTGGTGGCCTTATAAACTATTAATGCTGCAAACGTTGGCATTAAAGTTGTCTGATGTTGTAAAGGTATCTGTTTTTTCTGCAATGTATATAACTGGCATAGGCTTGCCTGCTTATCATTTGCCAGATTTTTCTGTTTAAGATCCTAAAAAGATTGTAAGAAAGGAAATGCATTTTCTTTTCAATAAGCTGTTTTTGTCTAACAAAAAGTTGTTCAATTTTTGTCAAATTGACAGATGATAGAAGAAACTATACTAGTATCGTAACTAATTTGTATGCAAAAATAATCGCTTTTACTTGTACAGCTTTACATTTTTTAAATTTTTTATTGTAGGTCTACTCGATTCTGGGAGAATGAACATATTCAATACTATATTTTTATATAGATCCTTAAAATTGATGGTATGCCATTTAAGTGTTTCCTATTAATAATTGTGAAAAACTTTTACAATTTTTTCTTCTCTGTGTTTTACTTGGAAGTTGATAACCTATATGATTTTTACATGAACAAAAATAATATTTCAATTGAATATTTTAGATGTTTTCCATATAGTATTACTATAGACACTTAAGATTATTTTTCACAATTGATCAATTACAAATATACTAAAATTTAATATTATATAAATAGTTTAACAATTAATTGTTTATGAACACAAGCTACCATTGCTATTATGAAATGTCTGGAAAAAATAATTTTGAAACATCTGTTATATGGTAAAGGAGTGAGTCTTGACCCTACCCAATTCGCATATCAAAGTAAACAGGGAGTGAATGATGTGGTACTATGTTACCTACTTGGTATTGGTGACCACCTTAAGAAACCACAAAAACGGTTGTGAGGTCATTATTCATAGATTTTAGCAGTGCGATTAATACAATAAAACCACATATTATGGTTAATAAAATGATGGAAATGAATGTTAATCTTAAACTTATTTTATGGGTTCATAGTTTTCTCTGGAATCGAGAGAGCAACTGACAAAAGTCGAAAACATTAAATCACGTACACGTATAATTAACACAGGTGCTCCACAGGGGTGCGTGCTGTCCCCGGTTCTATTTACTTTGTATGCAGGTAATTGCAGAAGCTCTTCCCCTAGTTTAAGTATAATTAAATATGCTGACGATATATTGTCATCTGTGGTTTTGTAAAAGGAAATAATGTTTCTGATTATATGAATGATATCAAGAAGTTTGCTACATGGTGTAAGGATTACTTTTTAATTTTAATGTTAAGAAGGTGAAAGAGCTCATATGATTTCAGAAGAAATCCATCTGTTCATGATCCTGTTATAAATGATGAATATGTAGACAGAGTACATGAATATTGCTACCTAGGAGCTAGTTACGGTTGACGACAGATTGACCTGGAAGCACATTGTGCTAAATTGGCCAATAAGCCAACAGTTATATTGTATTTTCTTAGGAAGTTCAATAGTGTTTTTCTTGATAAATCCATTCTGTTGTTATTTTACAAATCAGTTTATCTAGAGTGTGCTAAACCTTTGTTTAATTTTCACTTTCGGAAACTTTAGTAAAGAAAATAAGAGGAATCTTGAGAGGATCAGACGTTCAGCTTAACCGTGCATTGACTGATATAATTAAGATTTAAACCTTATACGAACAAAATGTGCGTAAAAAACTAAATGCCATTTGCCAGATGAATCGCATTCACTCCACAGTCTTTTGTATTCATGCGCTCAGGTCTCAGAATACGGGGCCCCTCGTTCAACCCATAACTCAATTCAACTTTTTAATCAATGTGCAATAAGAACAAGTTAATTTAAGTTATGTTGGCCTCATATTGATTGTATATCTGCTTCCTTTTTCGCCGTATTTCTATTTTTTAAATTTTTTTTATTGTGAAATTTTATAATTATTGTGTTAAATTGAAATGATAATGATTAGACGGCGCTAGTGGCAATAATGAAATGATTAATAATAATGATTCATGGTAGATTTAAGTGTATTTAATTATCAAATTTTTATATGTATATACCTGATGATATTCCTTTTTGATAAAAACAATTTTATATATATTTATTTTTGTAAAGCAATTTGAATTTTGATGTAACTTTACTTTGTGTTTCCTAATTCCTTTTGATAACAATGTGAGATTTATATTTGTTGTGCGATTTAAATCATGATGTAATTATTTGATGTCTTTGTATTTTTACGCCAAATGGACCATGAATTTCCACACACAAGCTAGCATTGCAGTAGACAAATATAATTTTTTTTATCTAATGCACTTGGGCATTCTCATGAAGTTCAAGACATATTTACAGCAAACCACACAGATATTTTGCCCTCCTCTTCACGTAGACTATTAATTTATTATTTGACGAATAATTTCCTCTCGTGCCATCCAATGAAGTTAAGACTGCCGCGACGGGCTCTGTTAAGATCATACTTTATCTACATGTTGTGAACATAACAGATATTTGCCGCTTGTTTCTGATCGTCAAACCCATTAAGTTTATTGTCAATCGTATACCTTGGATTTTAAGAGTGCCCCGTTAAATCCCTTAGCGGCATCCTGATATAAATTGATGGGGTTTCACATTTAGGTACGGTTAATTAATGCACAATTATTCTATTGTCCGTTATGAATTTCCAATTCAGCTATTTACATATTTTTAGACCATCTATGTTTCAGAATCATAAGTTTGTCTCCAGTCTAGTCTGTTGTGTCATTTTATCTGATTTATTAACAAAATAAATCGAAGGTTCTGTTTGCTCTCCTGTATAGCATTACAATACCATATGTTGTCTATGTTCCTTGAATAATTGTATATCAAAATGAATTTCTGAAATCACAATTAAAGTGAATTTCTGAAATCACAATTAAAGGAACTATGAACTAGTCTTAGATTTGTGACACTATGTGATAATCAATTAGAAAACCATGGAACCTTCTCAGTTATTTTTCTTGCCATGATAATAAACTATTGAACTGAATCTCTCCTAGAGAAAAGATCAAGTAACTTACTTTATGCGATTATTTCACCAGTAGTAAACAATCTTTGTGGTATCTCAGTGCTCTTATGGGAAATATGAGCTGACTTATTACATGCTTATGTTTCACCATCGGTAAAATGAGGCATCTTTGTAATAAATAATGTAACTCGCAACTAGGTTCTTACTATTCTTGTTTTAATGGTTCATTCGTGTCAGTAGCTTTAGTATTTCAGGGAAGTGATTTATCAGTTTTTGGGTTTTTTTTGCAGTATTTACAATAAGCCAATGCATAGTTTGAATGGCACATGCCCATATCAAGTTCAATCAACTTATACATACATACACACAACATGGGTTTATGTCGATTAACCTTGGATATTTAAAACTACAAATTGGATTAATGCAAACCAATTTTGTTACCATAGACTACAACCATATGTTTCATCTCATGTAAACAGATGTGTTAATTCGTTGTAAACATTTATCATTGTTGGTTGTTCATTGCCGAGACTTACAATTACAATATTTTAATACATTTCCTTCATCATTTTTCTTGCTTATTAGTGTAGTACGGTACTGACATCAACATTTGACTCCACCCTGCAATTTATGTAAGCCTACATCTTCTGGTCAAGTTAAATTGATTTTCCATTACCTTCATTTTTTTTTTATGGTTGCCTGGATTGGCTGTCCACGGACCATTACGAACCCTACTCCAAGTTATTGAAATAAAAAAGTTACATCACATTGTAAGGACAAAAAAAAAATATACTAGTGTCATACCCTCAGAAATTTTCGGGGGCGGATTTTTTTTTTTTTTTTTTTTTTTTTTTTTGCTGACTTAGGCCTAGCCTAGGCTCTAATGTGTAGGCTTCTTAGGCCTAGAGATTTCAAAAACTGCATTGGTGCCAAGCCAAATTTTTTACAAAGGCTATTACAGACACTAAATTTTACATAAAAGATTTGTTTGTACAATATTTATTTTAATAAGCATTGTGGTTCCGTAGGCAAACTGCTGCAGTGCTAGGCTAGGCCTATGCCAGGTGGGCCGAACCGGTGGGCCTAGCCATACTTACTACTAGTTATTAGGCTAGGCCTAAAACATCTGCCAATTAAAGCGTAGGTCGTAACCTATTATTTTTCTTCATAGTATACTTTATTATTATCATATTTAAAACATTGTTTATTATCTAAAAAGAACCAAATAAAAACATGTACGACTACGATCAAATTGTCCGCAATTTCTGTCAACAAGCACAATGTGTGAGGGAATCTATTTTTTTCTGCAGAAAAAGAAAACACACTTGGTGGTGCACTTCACATCTTGTTTCCTGTGCTGAAGATGAAAAAAACGATCGTTTTTCCTCTATTAATCAGCATTTTTTAGTCGATTTTCAGCACTTTTTAACCAAAAAAAAAAAATGAGAGGCGGCTAGAAAATCCGGGTCTCGCTCGCGGTGACGCTAAACAAGTATATTTTTTTTTTTTGGCCTAATATATACTCCGAGGAATAAATTCAGTATTTGAATTGCTTAACTTTTATATAAAGGTTTTGAGCTTTCCACAGTGATAAAATAATTCACTTCGCCAATTCATGAATATGCATTAATTATGTTAATTTTATATTTTAATCTTGTCATCTTTGCATTTGAAGGATTTTTGTAGTAAAATTTCTGTAAAATCAGCAAAAATGAATTGATTTGATGATTTGTGTTTGCTTCTTTTAAATGTGTTGATTATGTTTATGCTCTATAACATGTTCTAGCTTGTCAGTAGCCATTACATCATTCATCTCCTAGTTACATATCCTTTTAAAATGTATCTAATGCCTAATTAAATCTTACATGTACAATTTTTAATGTTCTTTAGTTAGTCTATCGATGTCCTTTGAATAGGGTGTATGTAGCTGTGAGGTATACAAGGCGCCTGATTCATTATTATGGCGCGATGTCAAGTATGTTGCCTAATGTTTCAAAAGTTGATAACAAAACTGATTGTGAAACCTACATATGAACAAACTTATTTAGAAAAGAATTTAACACCTTTTTTCAATAGGTACATTACATAACTTGCGGTAATATAGAGGTGACACTTTCAGACTAATGTATCAGATGATATATAACTTAAAAATTTGAATGAATACCATATTTACTGTTTTATATTAAGTAGGAATTGTGTTAGGTGATAATTGTATCTTCTCTCTTTCAACTCAGTCAGTGACATTGCTCCTTTTTGTCTTTCTTCTAATGCTCGTCCAACTTGCGCATCCAGCCACAATATACTTTCCAATTATAGTAGAAAACCAATGCTTTATAACAATTATATAGCAGTATTTAATCTTGTGCTAAATATAGCAAATTCTGAGTGTCAAATTGCTGTATCACAGAAATTGAAATGATAAATATATTTGATAGATGAATGAAAATAAAACTGAAATGGAAAGGCGAGAAAGATCTCAGGATCGAAAAAAATATCCGATAAGTACTAGATTTTATCAGGAAAAATATGTCGTCACGGTGATTGCTATTCCATCTTGCTTACATGCAGCTTACAGTACGTGCCTCATATGCGATGACTAAATTTGGTTTTTTTGGTTTTTATAGGAGCTGGTTGGCGGGCATCAGGAACAGAGGAACTGGAAGGGGATCATTATATCTCTGCTTGTGATCATTCTCATTTGCACCATAATCATCATCTGTATCCTCATAGTCACTCCAGGTCAGTAAATTACTCTTTTATTCAGGGGAAAATAGTAGAACTCGATTGAGATACAGTCTCTAATTAATTTTGAAATATTTTAGAAATATTTTATGATAGCTAACTTTTATGTTGCTATGTTTTGCAGAAATATGACCCAAGTAAAGTTTTATGCTACATTTAGACTAAATGAAGGAATTAAATTTGGATGTATTTATTCTATTATTATTATTTTGTAATTATTTTTAAAGTCAAAAATCCAGGCCATTCCATTTATATTTTCCTTTTTGCTAACTTTCTTTTATTTAAATTACATTATATAAAATAAATTTATCAATTAATATGAAGTATATTTACTATATTGTGTGCTAATAAAATTGAAGACAAAAACTACCTTCACACTAGCAATTTTTTTTAACCTGAAAACTAAATGGAAAGAAAAATAAATTGCAATGTTGCTCTTAATAATGAATCTAAGTTTTTTAACAACATTTTTAATTACTTAAGTACTGCAAGATGGTCAAAGTATTTTAATATTCATTTTGTAATTATCTACATTTTTATTAATTTCCCAAAAGTATTTACTTTAATTTCCGATTTTTATTTATCATTTTGCTGATCTGATGATAATCACACTGCAGATGAATTTAGTTTAATTGGATTTGATTGAAGTTTCGTCGACAGGATCAATGTTCATCAGCATTACTAGATGGGATTATAGAAGATGTAGCTGAACCTATTAGTCAACTATAGCATCGTAACATAGTTTTGGATGTTTGCACGGCACCTTTTGGATTCCTTTTAATTACTTGATGATTGATACCTCAAGTCTTCTTAAGAATCTGTGATCATTTTCCCATCAATTATTGGTTGATACAGAGGGCTTAAAGAACTTGTAGAGATTGGAGTATACTTCTCATACTGTACAGTACTTCTTATAGGTTGATAATCGTACTGATGATACTATCTGGTATTTAGCAAAACTGTTCACACCAAAAAAATTTCATATTATTTTTTTTTACTTAAAGGAAATTGTTTAAAAATAAAATACTTCCGATGGTAACACCTGAAAAAAGTAAAACCCTTCATAATTGGAGTAGAGTTATGAATGGTGTGGTATTTATCATTTATGTAAACTACGAAGTCACTTAATTAAACAACAGTAAATTACATAATAAATTAAAAAGTAATATTACTCACAGATATCGTCTCATACATTTTTTCTACAAACAAGTTATTTAACAGCGTACGTGTACGGTGGTGTACCTACGCCTAGGAATACACTCCGGAAGATTTTAAAATGCTAATTTTTATAACTTATGATTTGAAAATGAAGGTAAACTTATGATGTATGGTAAATAGGTTATTTAATATTTGTGCCTTTCCATAATAAAACGGGATGATTCAATATAAGTTACAGAAATAGCAATATTAAAAGGTACTACAAAACTCAGCACTAGAAATACAACAAAATTGCCGATCAAGATTTGTTTGTTTTTTTTTCTCCCTATTGCTCATTGTAAAGGATCAAATACCATCAGAGATTGATACAATTCAATGTAACATTTATTAACTTCCTTTTCCCCAAAAAATATAACTGACAATGATCATTTGTATTATATAATAGTAAGATAAGTAAGATATGCAACAAAAAAGGAAGAAGTGCAAAGACCCAAGAAGATAAGAAAACAAAGATTTTTCACTCAAATAGATAAATAGCCAAATTTAGAAGGCTTTATGTAAAGAATATGTATGATTAATATAGAAATATATTTCTATGCACCTGTTAATAGGAAATATTTTCTCATTTCTAATTTTCAATAGAAATCTATACATTACTTTATACAAAGCATGCGATGTAAATATTGAATTTTATTTGTTGTATTAGCTCAGTACAACAACATTGTACCATCAGAAAATATATTCCAATTTATCACAAAGTGCCTGAATAATTAGGACTCATAAATTTTATAGTGCATCTTTTTATGAATTATTCAAGATTTTATTTTTCAGTCGCACAGAATTACAATATGAAATCATATGACATGAGAATTTTTGGTTGCATTTCTCTGAAATGTTGTTTGATAGAGACTCATATTTTTCTTATTGTGTCTTTGGTCAATTATCTCTTTTCACTCAGTAGTATATAAACTAATAACAATATAATGTGGAAATGTTTAATGTATTAGTCTGCGCTTAATATATTCCTGCCTGATTAGAAACATACCCTAAGGAACAGTGGATTATTGAATACTTGTACTTGTGCTCTTATGTTTAGGTCATGTGACCACAAATACTGATGTTGTGAAGTGCTTTCACTTCCTCAATTACTATGTTACTAGCTCAATTCGGTTGGCATAGTGGTTGCGATTCTGGCCCTTGTAAATCTTGCTGGTAAATCTTTAGGCAAATACATTTTATCCAGGTATACCACGCTACCTGTAAATTGGATAATGTGCAGTAATTTTTAATCTAAGTGAGTAGTCTGTGCAGAAAAATATTCACAAGGGAGCAAAGGAAGTTGAGTATTTATGTGTCAATTATAGATTAAAATGTGGTGCTTTCTTTTCGTCTTCATTCTACTTTTCATTTCTTTTGCTTCATCTCATTCTTTTTGTCTAGTCATGTCTGGGCATATTCTTTTTTTTTCTTGTCTTTCCTTTCTTTTCATCTTGTATTTTCTTTTCTTTTTCTATTAGTTCTTGTAAAAATTTATCTAAAATAGTTGTACTTCGATGACAGTTTGCTCAATAATACCATTTTGAGTGATTGTGATGGAATAGATGAAAGAATCAAGTGAAAAACCAATCTTTTAATAAGGTTACTGTATTCATGATCAATATTGGTTGTTTATTAGGCAAACAGCATTCAATTAGCAGAGACACCAGAGAATCATCTATGCCACCTTCTCATTTTCGCCTCCTCATTCTTGCCTCCTCATCCTCAAGTGATACTAATTAGGTCTTCATGGACACCTGAAGAGGATTCAGGTGTCTACATAATAGAAAATGATTTTGTAGGCTGCTGAGAAATTAATTCATTAAAAACTTATAAAATTAATTCACAAAAAAAGTGATACAAAAAAAAACTTTTGATATCAAATTTAGAAATTGATTGATATAATAAAGTATTTGCATCTGATATTAGATAAGAATAATAATAATTATAATAATATTAGTAATAATTATAATAGAAATAATTATATATTAATGATTATAATAATAATCATAATATTAATAGTATCACTAATAATATTCCAAATTTTATATAGCGCATCGTGCCAGCAAATGCCTCAATGATTGATTTTGATTTCATTTATTTAGTAATATATTTATGACCACTCACTTAATATATTACTTTAAATTATCAATTTTCAATAAATTAAAAATATAGTTTCCAATAATGGATGGCATACAGATATTTTTACAGATAGAAACATACCAATGTCATTATGAAGAAAGGTTTAACTCCTGAATCCTGACGACCTATGGAGCAGAGAGATAGATAAGAACCCAAATTGCTATTGAAAGGAAAATGCTACATCTCTCACTATGGAATAAGGTGAGACACACAAAAACAAGAAAAATAACCAGAGTTAAAGATGTTATGGAGAAGATTATAGAAAAATGAATGGAGGCGACAAGACACCTTTCACGAATAGAAGACAATAGATGAACTAAGAGCTAACAATTTGGCAACCAAGAACCACCGGGAAAAGAAGGAAAGGAAGACAAAAGAAAAGGTGGAGGGATGATATCACCACATGGGAACAACAAACTGGGCAAGAGCGGCAATGGACAGAAATAAATGGAAAATGCTGGGGGAGGGCTTCACACAGCAGTGGGTGAAACAGCTTGATGTGGCAGTATATCTTTAATTCCTCATAGCTACTTCTAGGCTTGATGTTATCCAGAATCCATTTACTTGAGACCTGGTTGGTCCACCGAAATGTCCTCTTTCTACAATGATTGGAAGAAGACATGCCATATCTAGTGTGTCCAGTCCATGTGCTGTTATTTAAATATTCCTTTAATAATGATCTCATCACCAGTCCCTCTAAAAACTCCCACCTTTGTCTTTACAAAGTCTTTACTCCTTGGTCAGAGTATATTCTATGCTCTCCTCTTCTCTAGAGATACATTAAATGCTTCAGTTATTTTAAAACTGCTTTCTTAGTTTTCATGTCTCTCAAGGCATACAGTGCAACACTTCAGATCAGTGACTTTACTAGAACTAAAGTTCACTTGAAGAAAATTGGCATTATAGAACCTTTAGGACATATACTTGCATGTTTAGGAATTGAACCTTCAAAGTATTAGCGCATGATCTATAGATTAATTCTGATCTCTGATGGAGAAGTTTGCTAACAACGTTTAACTTGGAGACTTTTCACTAACCAATAAGATCTATAAAAAGGTTTACAATAAAAGTATCTATAAGCCATTATAATCCTCATTGCATTTTATGGATTTGTCAAAATGCAACTCTGCAAAACTATTGGTGCATTTTCACTTTTCGTCTTAATGCCTGCTGTTTGGGTAATATTTCAGACATATACGCAAGTCCAGAAGAGAAATCTCATTTAGCAGCCGGTGTGACTAATTGGACATCAAATAAGAAATTTGGATAGCCAATAATATACTTGCAGAATGAGTTTAACTGGTGTCCAATTTATCATAATACATATGACATCGCATTCAAGTTCCTTTGCAAAGTTCGTTTCTGGCTTCTATTTGTGGATCTGTGACATTTTAAAGTGAATATATTATATGATCCTATGAAAGTTGAGAATGCCATCATTTAGAACTAGTTATGAGTCATAGTTTTACATCTTTCTAGTCTGAAATTAATACATAATCCCTTCCAATATTCTATCAAAGCTCAAAATATATAGTTGCATCATCATCATCATCATCATGTTCAATCAATATTTCATTTAGTTAATATTCAATATTCTGTTAAATTGAATTGAACTTAATTAAAATTTATGGGTAACTTCAGGACAAAATACATAAATAATTGCAATAGGGGAAAAAACTGTTTTCTTAAAAGTCCCTCAAAATGGGAGGTGCAGTTGTAGCTTGGTGGTCCTGAGTTCAAATCATATCAAGTATTAGAATTTTGTTTAAATTATGAATCTATAGTCAAAACTACTTTCTAATACTCATTTCACACTGATGCTATTTTGCAAATATTAACAACTTGTAAAAAGTTGTAACCAGGTTTGGATGAGTGTGAAAGCAAAATCCTTGTAAACTTTCCGAGATTTCACTGGGGTCCCCTGAGTTATCTCGGAACAAAAACAGACCATCGCGAGGCCTGTTTTTTTCCTGAAATCTTCCGAGTTGTTGTTGCGCATGTGTCATGTCCATATTTTGACCTTTTTGCGGGCTGTGTTTTTTTTTTTTTTGTTTAGTTCGAATGAATGGCGGCAGCGATGGAAAACGTATCAACATATTACTACCATTTGTTAATAGGCCTAGACCTAAAATCAAAAGAAATCTCGCTAAATTTCACATGTCTGATGTAGAAACAATCACGAGGCTTCGTAAAATATGCCGACAGCGAATCATTATGATGCTTGTCGCACTGATTGCCTCTAACAACAATGGTAAGCTACTGGCCGGCGGCCCGACTGCGCCTAGCTAGCCTAGGCCTATCTTTCTCGCCAGCTTGACTACAGCAAGCGAGCTAGGAGTTGAATTTGTTTTACTCTCCGAAGGCTAAGGACCATAGAATATTAAATTATAATCTTGTTAATTCGGTACCAGGCCTAGTTTAGTAGTTGATATGTAATTCGGACAACCTACATCTAGCCTAGGCCTACTAGTACTACTCTAGGCCTAGTCATAATATTCTTCCGAGTTTTCCCGAGATTTCTCATGGTTTGAAAGTGCATGTGTGAAACGAACCAAAAATCTTGGAATATCAAACTTGTTACAACTTGTTAATAGTTGTTAAAAGTTGTAATATTTTCTGCTAGTGTGAAATGGGTATAAGTTTCATTAAAATACTTATTAGCATTGTTTCATCATGGTGTCAATTGTGCTTGATGTTGAAAGTGAGATTACAAAACAAAATCCCTCTTGCAAAATTCATGTTTTACCCATTCTTTATAGTTAGACATTTAATTAACTCTTATTAATGTATTCAGTCGCATGTTCTCCTTCTTAGAATTTATTCCATTCATTAATTTCTGTAAAAATCTGACAAACCTTATTAATGTTAGTTGTGTGGTCCCACATTCTACTGTCAGAAAGCATAAAATTAGTGTTTCTTTAGCTCGAAACATGTCATTTTTTAAGGAATGAAAATAAATCTCTATCACAATATAGTACAAGGCTTATTATCAAAACTAATTTGCATTCCAGACTTTTGCTCTACTTGATTAAATTAAATTGCTTATTTGTATTTTTAAGGAAGTTTCTAGCTTTCAATTAAAAGTAAGATAAGAAAATACATTCTTCCTAATTAACAGATTTGAAAATGAATATTGTTCTTAAACTGTATTCTTTGCAAACCAAATTGTGGGTGATGCTAATACTGTATGACTTGAAAAAAGGGTTATTGAAAAAACACAATGATCAGAACAAAAGAGAAACAGAACTTTGTGGCATATAGAGTCCTGTGTGACTTAAATTATTTACAGGACAATCAAAATGTATTTTTATAAGCACTGTTCTTTGGTTCGCTAGCTGGTTATCATCATATAAATTAAGTAGGCTTACAAATGTTATTGACAATAAAAGCCAATAGACGTATTGCAAAATAACCTAAATTTAGTTGTCTTCTACCATGGGTTATAAATCAGGCATCAGGACTATTCAACCCTTAAAATTTTAACATGTCTTGGGAGTTTTTGTTATAGTTTTGTTTACAGGGTTTAACTTTAGATCTGAGTGGAGTAACCCCTAAATCATAACACGTTTTTGGCTTGTTTGAAGCACACGATGAAGAATTGGACCAAGAAAGTACCCAGTGATCGATTTTTGGCGCTACCAGTATTTATTCTATTTATGGCCTATATATCATCTTGCTTATTTTCAAACCACTCTGTGTACATTACCTAGGGGTTGAATTTTTGTCTTTACTTTATTGAAAATGTATTCATAAAACTTTTATTATGCTTTAAATATTTTTTTTTTTTATTTTTTTTTTCCTCACAGGCCAAATTCAAAATATTACTACAGATATTATATCTGTAAAATTATATTGTTAATATTTTCTTTTTATTTGTATTTTTCTTCAGTCCAGAGTAGCTAATTAGGAACACCTCAGCGTACACAAGCACACCTTAAGTGCTTTCTTTATATATGGATTAAATGTTTTCTTTATTGCTTTTAATTTCAAGGTGGTTAGGGTGTTTCTTAGTAGGCTGCCCTGCTACCCATCTGCCTAAGTTGTTTTTATTAGTGGTTTTCATGTTAACATTTGGAATTCATAAGAATGAAAATCTCAGTGTAATGTTAGTGCATGTACGTCATCGTTTTTCTAGCTTGCATTTATCAGCCTTTTAAGAATGTAAACATGTTGAGTTTTGATCTTACTTATTATACGGACGTGCCATCTGTTAGAGTGATGTGCATCTGTATTCTACTTTAGATACGCAAGCGTTTATTTTTCAGTCATACTTCCAAGTTTGGTGAACTTCATATACTCACAACATTTAATAAATTGTTGATTAATTATTACTTATATCTTCTTTTTCATACAAGATAGCTTTATCTGACTAAGCAATGACTTTAATGACATTGGAATTTGTAGTAAATTAAAAATATTTATAGGTTGCCGAGCAGTGATGTTTTAAGAATGTATCAAAATCTGTGGGGATTATGAAGGTATCAGTTGCCGACAACAATCATGAAAAATGACTTCCATACAAAATTTTGCATTTGAAATTAAACTTTTGAAATTTATCTGATTATCAAATTACCTCAACTGGCCATCTCTGTAATAAAGATATAATAACATACATGGATGTGATATTGGTGCAAGTCTAACTTTGATTTCCATATAGGAACATTGTATTCCCCGGTGTAATGTAGCACTTATCATTTCGATAGCCAGTCTGAATTGGGATTTTCACTGGGTGAAATTTCCGTAGGCTTGAACAATCATTCAGTTGATTATCGACAGTTGTTATCTTTAGTACATTGAGATATATAAGTTTACATATCTCCATGGTACTGTAGGTGGTAAGCCATTGACAGACGTTTTGTGCGTATAAGAACTGCCAGGATATTGAATTTTTGTCAGGTTTTTTTTTTGTGTTACAAATTCCACCAGACATTAAAAGGTATGTGATAGGAACATTCATGGAGATAAATATCTACATATATCTCCATTTACAGTAGGTTTTAAGCCATTGACAGACGTTTTGTGCTTTTAACTGCCGCCAGGATGCTAAATTAAAAATTTTTTTAATTTGTTTTTGTTTTCCGACTTTCACCATACATATCAAACATTGTCAAATGAGACTTCAATTAATTGATCAATGGATGGAATATATATATCCGAAATATAGAAACATACAAAAATTAAAAACAAAAAATTAGAAACAAATGAGTAGTTTAGATTTCCGAAATGAAATCATAACTCTAATGTTAAGATTTCAAAGTTCTTTTTAGTATAATTTGTTCACTGTAGGTTGGTGATATCTCCTGTTCAAGCTATTTAAAAAAAAAACATTTCTGATAAGAAATCAGGAATTAATATGATTTAGAATAATATATAATAAAATCAAATACCAGACCATTTTCTTGCAGTACCTAAGTTTTAAGATAATTTTTACAGTTTCATATTCTTCGTTTTTATTTTCTCAATAACATGCATGCATACTCGGGAAAATGATTGCATGATATTGTATGCATTTTATGATATGGTTATTAAAATTTATTTGATATTTAAATTTGACAGGTAGATGATTGTAAATGGTACATATTTGTTCTGTTGGGGTTGGGGAGTGGAAGCATTCCATTTTAATTGAACAACTTTGGATTAACAACTTTACCAATTTATATTTTCTCAATTTAAATGTGTTTTTTTTTTTCTATTTCCCACAATATTATCTTCATTTTTTCTATGTATTGTTATTTATTTTCAACTAACTGGTTTGTTTTGTTAGGAAATATTACCTTTAGTCACAGTTATGTTATAACAACATAACAAGTACCGTATATTTATTCTTTTAAAACTATTTATTTAGATAATATGGTCCATTATTATGTAAGCATTTTATGTGGTGTCAAAAGGCCTTTTGGTATATTGCAGAAATGTATACATTTTATTCTACTTATAGGACATGTACTGTATGTAAACAATTTATCCTATTAAAAACATTACAAAATGTCAGCGTGTTATGAAAACTAAGTAAATATTGAGATAATATTCTGGATTTCATGATGCATGTATTATCTCTCACATATTTATGTCATCTGCATTATGCTGAAATGCGTACTAGGGCTGCCAGGGTGTCGTAGTAGATGTATCATCATGTTTGCCATTGTATTAAAGATGTCATACTAGTGTGCATGGGGATACAAGTCCAATGTCTAGTTGATATTCACAAACCCTACATTGAGATGAATTTTCCAATCTTGTTCTACAATCGATTAACAAAATGATATGAATTAATTGTTATTAAATTACACCCAATTGTAAATGAAATCGTGTGACTAAATGCAGTACTGCAAACTGCATTATTTCACACCTACTATAAGCCAACCATACAGCTTATGACTCAAGGTAATTTTGAGCATTATATATAACATATCAGGTGATAAAATTGCATTGATGTTGAATACAAGCTGACGTAGACAGCACGTTTGGATGGCATCGAATCTGGGTTTTGTTTTCAGCGGCCTCTTGATTTATGTACAAGATCCGTTCCATCCCTGATATACGTGATTCCATGCTAAGTGTGATTCCATGCTTGATTGAATCTTGCTTATTTCTAGCAAACTTTATAAAGTCAAGTTTTTTTCACATTTCACATGCAGTCATACTAATAAACTATCAAATATTTTTCATCCTCAATTATGATTTGATTTTCTTTTCAGCTTTTATTGTTAATAAATTATACTTTTTTTGTTTAATTTCTTCTCATCTTCTTCCAACATGATATTATATTCTGATTTTGCATTCATCTTTGCTGTATATTTGGTGTAAGTACAATAACATGCTATTTTTACGATTGCTATGTTTTTGAAATTTCGGATTTCGGTATTACCTCTGGTAGTATGTAGGCAACTTATACTTGATGGTTTTTGAGTCAATGACCTCCATGTTAATTGCATTAAATATTACTTGCAATTGATGTTAATTGCAATTGTTTTACATAGAGCTTCTTTTCAAACGTGTTGCCATTTGCTGTTTTCATTCATTGTCATTCATCGTTTGTTTCATTGTCATTATCATCACCACCATTCATGACCGAGGCTCGTTAAATAGTAGCACCTTGGTTTGTCGCATGATCTCAAACCTCATTCTTTCGTCAACATTGCATCCATTTTGAATGTTTAAAAAAGGTGTATCTTGAAATTCTAGTAAAATCCATCTGTTTGACAAGTTTATATAAGAATTGCACATAGACCATGTCTAAATATATAAATAATGAATAGTAAAAACTGTCAGAAACTAAATAATCTTGTTTAAGAATATATATGAGCAAGATACTTAATTTCAATACATTTCTAACAAAAATATTTCCTTTAGTCTTAAACCAATATTTATATATCAATTAGCAAGCATGCAAGCAACCTTAGATTCTACATCTAGGTTATTGGTCATTCACATTCACATTCAACTATTTTTAGGAAAATTAATCATTTTTGGGTAAAATTTCCTTCTTAAAGAGTATTATCATTTTTTTAATTCACGCATGTGGAATTGTTTTTTAAATTAAAAACTGTTATATATATTTATTTTACACTATTCTACATTAATATATTTTTATTCATTTCAATCTTTTTTCAAAATATTTCTTTTAATTAGTAACTATTATTTATATTATTTTACACTCTTCTGCATTATATTTTTATACATTTCATTTTTTTTTTCAAAACATTTCTTCTAAACTCTTATTGCTTGGTGTTGTTTCTTAGTATATATTTTATTATAACATTTATATTTCATTTAATTTTCTACATTTTGTTGTGCTTTTTCAGCTTTCCTACATTTCATTGCTTTCTTTACTAACAAAGTTCTTTAAATTGCATTTATATTTTTATTTCAATTAAAATAATTTTCTGATTCCATTTGCATGTTTTAGGTGAAAAATTTTACAATACCCAAAATAAATTTATGCTAGTTTTTTATTCAAGAAATTATCTCAAAAATTAATTTGATGTATTAAATTTTGCCATTATTATTTAAAAATTACTTAAAATTTACTTGTAATTTTCATATAGTTAAAATGTCCTTAAAATTGCAATTAAAAAAAAAGTACATGTAAAATGTACTTAATGATTTATTAGTATTAAAAATTAGTTTAAGTTTCATTTTGTTAAATTTGCATGTCTTTCTGTTAATACATTTTCTTTGTATAATAAGCTAAATTTTATTATTTCACCTCAATCACCTAAAGTTCTTTATGTTAATTTAATTACTTGATGAATTTGATCACATTCTTCAATGAGGACGAACATAATTTAAAAAATGCTCCCTCGATATTCAAACGCACTTTCTGAATTTATTATTAACTGAAAAGTGGCACCTTAGATTATTAAGAATGAAAAAAAAGCGGTCAAAAAGCACATGAGAATTCTAAGGCACTACATTAACCAAAGTTCAATCGATTGACCCAATTTTTGGAAATATTGATAAATTTAATCTAATTCCAGAGACACTTCATCACCTGTATGGTGCTTGGATGCAAATTGTATTTCTGCGCATACGGCAAGGCTGAGAGAGGTGACCGATGAAAAAAGTAATTTATTAATATTCTTACCAAATGGTTCTTCCAAATGCATGAGAGAAAATATAATGAAGTATTATTGAAAAAAAAGTAAAAAATATTGGTGCGTGCGGTGAAATGTAATTAGTGGCACCATTAGGCCCATGCTTAAGATCACATTTCTAAAGAATTGGATGTGGAGATGCAAACAGTTGCGTACAATAACTGTTTTGTATTTATTTCATTCTAATGAAAAAAAAATTTATGTTTTATTAGATGGCGGGTGAATCAAAATATAGAGTATTACATTTTTAATGATACTTTTTATTTCCCACGGCGGCAGGTGCATTAATGGGCCAAACATAAGTTTTTTTTTAAATTTGAAATACTTAATGATTTAAAGGCAGTGGATTCACAAAACAAGTCTTGCTTAAAATGTCTGCGCTTGCATAACTTTCACTGCAGTGAACTACGAATAATATTCACAATTATCGTATCTTAAAATCATCTATCATAATTTCTTATTCCATACCCTATCGCAAATGAATTCCTATGTAGAAATCCATCATGATTCTGACATGGATATTGTGATAAATAGAATTTGAATGTCCTACTTTCCTAGTCAATGTAACAAATATTCTTTCGGGAACTTGTCTTTCAATTCCTGTGTATTATTTTACCGCTTAATGGTACATTGTTAAGATATATAAACTTATTGTATTGTGTACTAAATATGTATAGTGAGAAAATTAAGAATTAGATTATTATATATTAATTATATATTATTATGTATTAATCTGTACATTTAGGTTGCAATAGAAAAAACTTAAGTAATAGACAGTGCTATAATTATCAATCTTTAATATTTGTAATGTAATTGCAATTTCTTGTTTTGAATATTATCATCAGACCTGACCCAATAGTGCTGTGATGTGTGTCTGTATGCAAAGGGTGTACAAAACTATTGAAAATTTCTTTTTGTGCTCTTTTTTAAAATGTTGTATTTTCTATTGTATCCCAAATTGTTCAACCTCACATTTTTCAACCTGAAATTGTACAACCTCAGCAACTTGTTCTTTTTGTTTTGTTTTTGTTTTTGTTCCTTTCCTTGCACTCCTCAGTTCCTAGGTTTCCAGTTATTAAAATATTTTATGGCATATATACTATACTCGGTTGTAATAATGATGACTGACGATTCCGAATTATGAAAAATGTCTACTGAAAGAAAAGTAAAATCCGAGTCAACATTGATAAATTTAAATTGTGTTTGGATGGACGGTACCATTAACTCCCGTCCCTTTGATATTTTTCCTACAATTTGTCCCACAAAACAACAACTAAACATATGTAAACCCCACAAAACTTTGTTTTCTATCGTAAAGATTTTTTTTATCGGATACAGAAAATAGAAAATTTGTTTATAAAATATTTTGTAATACTGATGGTTCTGACTATTACATAATTTCTGAAAACTTGGATTTAAAAAATACAGGTTTAAATGTCTTATACTGTTCATCCCATATTTTCACTTTTTCCCCTTCACTTCATCTTTATCATTGTATGTATCTATGAGTTGGTATTCCCAATGTTGTCTACTTTGAAGTTTGTTGTTGTAGTGAATTACTTCTATGAGTTGAAGTAGATTATATGTATGAATTTTTTCATCTCTGTTTTGCACATTATATGAATGTTTACGCTGTTATGTGTGACAGATAATCGAGTCTACGACACTCAGAAGTGTAGCAGTGATCAACCTGTGAGTGTCACCGATCGAACGAGCCAGGTTCATGTTCGTCGATCCGGCTTTTATCCACTGATTATATTTCAGTCATTAAGATCTTAGAGCTATTTATGAAACAAGAAAGCTTGGTGAATGAAAGTGATTGCTCAATAAAACAACTGTTGTCTGTCTTTGTGTTGATAAAAGCCATGCATCATGTACGTACAGTTGTAAACACTGTCGCCAGTCTAACCTAGGTTAGTCTATACAGAAGGATTTGGGCTTATTGTGACACCCGAAGCAACATACTCCAAAATGGAGTTATTATTGCACCCAAGAGCGAGACTACTTTTATTGATCCTAAGTGAGGTTGTTATTGCACTCAAAGGGATAATATGCATGCAAGTTTGGGATTAATACTGTTTTGCCTAAACATTGTAAAAATATTTATAGATTTAAACACGCAACATAATGTTATTGTCAAAACCAAGAGAACATGGAAATGCTATCCAAATTATAATAGCACAATGTGATTGGAGAAAAAATTGAACCAGCATTTTCTGTTGATGTGATTTGATATTTTACCAAAATAATTTTTTTTTTTTTTTTAATCTGGCTTATAATAGCATGGTATTTAATAACACTATATTGTACTTGTATCAATTAACAGAATATAAACTAATTTCTTAACCAGAATTTTTTATATAGTGCTACTAAACCTATATGCAAATAACTATACTCATTAAAAGCTTTTCTTGTGTCATATCCTAAAGTATGGAGGGTAAAGGTCAGAATCATTAGCCCTAAGATGATAGCCTATAATATGTGGGATGGATCCAGAGAGGTGCAAAACGTCACCCTAAATTTTATAACATAATTTTTGTGTGTTTTTGTATTGTGAAATTTTTGGCATAAAATAATAAATAAATTTAATCAAATCTGATTCCCTCACTTAGCCGATCCATTCAACTTGGCCAGTATCACGAATTACAAATCACGTCTAAATGTATTAGTTTTTCCATATTTGTTACGAAATGTCACCATATTATTAATGTTATGAGTGTAAGTAGTATTATTTTGTCTTCCAATACAAAATTAGGTTTCAAGTTATATAATTTAGGAATCGGTACTCAAATTTGGTTAAATGGTGCAGAAAGCCATCCGCCATGTAAATTCTTGAGTGGTCAACTTTGCAAAGTTTAATTTAAGCTTGATGGACTTACGAAATTAAAGATTAATGTACTTTACTTAATGAGAATTGAAATATGGCTCTTCCCCTGGACCCTGCTGAGTGCTTTTAGCAGAAGCCCTCACTTTTTCCAGCATTCAGACTACCCTAACCACATATTACAATATTTAAATATATGCTTCAACAATCAAAAGTTATATATAATACATCAGGGTAATATTCAAATATATGCGTCAACAATCAAAATTTATAATACATCAGGGATATAGAAGAACTTGCCAATCTGTAAAAACAACAGATTTGTTAATTCACAATGGTCAAGAAAAATGTGGTGATATATTCACAACATACAGTAAACTAAATCACATGTTTGGATGTGATTTAGTCTGATTTATGTAACATTTTTTGTGCACACAGAAACCAAATTTGAAAATGAAATTGTGAAATTAAATGACTATCCAGAGACAATTATAGTAATAGACAATTAATTTCCAGACATTCTATAAATTAAATTTCTAATACATTAATTATCTTGATAGACCAACAATGCTATTTTTGTGCATTTGCAGAGCTATAAATGTATATGTTGATGGAATCATGGTTAAGGTGCCAGACCTTCATATTTTCCAAGTTAATTGGTTCATTTTAGTCACATATTTGAACAACTCACTGTGACTCTCTAAATTTTATGACATGGTTCGATCGACCTTATATCAATGGTTATTTTTAATTAAATTATGAAGACCATGGTCATTTGTGATATATTTATCTTTTTGTTTTAAAACATTGTCTTCCAAAAGAATAAATTAAATGTTTTCATATTTGTCAAATTTGAAATTTTGACTGGGCCTGTGGGGACCCAAGGCAGAGTGCATAGTGCAGTACCAGTTATTCATGTAATAGATACATTGTCTCTTACCCACCTAACTCTCATGTGCGTGTTATACGAGAAGCTGTAACTGACGCCATCCTGGTTTGAAATAGGGTCTTTGTCACAAGAAATGGAAACATTACCTCTGAGCCAAATATTTAGCTATTTAGTTATTGAGTGTCTCCAAAATTATTGGTTTTCTAGATAACTTGTACAAATTTGTATTTAATCATTGTAAAGGTTAATTTTATATGGTTGTCTTTTTGTACCTACTGTTTCATGTTTTAAATGGCATATAGATGCTATCATCATAAACTATTTCAATATGTAAATAATGTTTATTAAGGAGTATCATGTTCATGCGAACGTGTTGCCATATAAATGGCATATGTTTGTTTAATCTTGCATCACACTCAAATTCTACAAAACTTACCATCAATTTTTTATATTAAATTTAATTATTAATGTGTTTAAAAGGTGTTTATTTATAATTGATGTATGGATTGAAAATGTTTTAGTACTTTACTTAAATTACATGCTTACATCACATTCTAGTCCTTTATAAAGTACATATATTCCATTGTATATTTTATGTGATGTATATATTAATATTTATCATTATATTTAGATTTATAGTTTTCTATATTCACTATTGTTAATTCAGTAATTTATGAGAGAGACTGTCTTGTAAAATGTATAAATCTTTTAATTGAAAATGAAAGAGTTTAATACATTTCTCAGGATTTACAAGAAAGGGGTGCTGACCTTGTAAATCTCCTACTTCTGATTATCATATGGGTTGTTAGACTTACCGTTAAAGCTGTTGGCCCCTGGATATGCCACATAGCATGATCACTTTGCGATTATTGTTGTTTTAATGGAAGATGTTGCGCATGTCCCCACTATTGTCATCGTCAAATCATCTTGTAATCATGTGTGATCTAGCAGGTAGAACACCCATCTGCATGTTTTACTCTCCATGTTTAGTGTGTGGATCATTTAGCATCATTTACAGGGTAAAGAAAAACTAACGCATGCCTTCATCATCATGTTGGGTACTACATTTAGTAGAATTGGCAATAGGAAAGGAAAGAACAAACATTGATTTAAAACTCAATTTTATCCTCTCTTGCAGTCGGACTGTAGTATGATGCTTGCCCTAAAATTTTAAATGCCTGCACTTGTGCATAAAGCCGGGTTTCCATAAAATTGCTAAATGTTTTTGCTGACAGGTTTTGAGTAAGCCTTCCTAATTGTGTCGGGCAGTGTAACAATTGCAATGAAAGCAATGCAGTGACATTGTAGCAATTTTATGGAAACCCAGCTTAACATGTGATTACACTAGGAAAACATTCCTCTTAGTTACACTTTATAATGAGAGCACATTATGCCATCTTGCAATTGGTAAGTGTACAGTTAGATTGGAATATGTGAATAAACAAATGAAGATACAAGCAAGCAATTCTTATTCTTATTCTCTATTGGCAATCCAGACATGGATGGCAGGCAGGGCCAGGTCTCTAAGTAAACTTATTACTATAACATATGTCAGAGAACCACTCTCATCCAGTAATTACAAACAATTATATATCATTAAAATTTAATATAAAACACAAAAATATACATCACGCAAAAAGTAAAGAAAAATAAAATCAGTAAAATAAAAGAGAGAACCAACAAGGCAAAAGAATAAATTATCATTAAAATCATTATCATCATCACAAATTGAGTATTTTCAAGTCCGAATGCATATGTCAAAGGTCAAGGATTATAAACAATGGCGAAGCAAATATTGAATTATAAAATATTAACAATGCAAATGTCTATGGGATTCAGTAGTTAAATATACTACAATACAGTAGATCTTCAATAAGAAATGCTGATAACTTGTTTATATGCCTTGAACTTTGACATTGACATACAATTAAAACTATAAGATGGCTAATATAATGTATTTAATAATAAAGTATAAATGTGCTAGAGCAGTGTAAACTATAATTCTGTGTTTAAAATGATTCCAAGCTCAGGCCGCAATTTATTTTTCATTTTAAATACATTAAATTGAAATGTTTTAAAAATGTATGTTCGTTCTTTCCTATTTTGCCACATAGTTCAAAAGTTACTGACTAAATAATTTCATATTTTTAATTTAGAATTTGTATGTGTAGAAATATGTATGTTATTTAATGTACCTTTTGTATTTAGTTAAATAAGTTACTTACTAAGCATGAATGAATTTATACTTGCATTCTAATAATGAAACATGAATATCCATGTTCTAATACGTGAAGTATTTCAAATGCAGATGTGTTAACCATAAAAAAAGAGTAAGGTTTGGTATATTTCATTAAGGAACTCTTTTTTGAATTAACTTTTGGCTTTTGATGTTTAACAAAGCCTAATTTGTATAATGTTTGTGTCATCTGTTGTATTTGAATATGCTGTTAAATCAAATTAATGACAGTTATTTTTATTATTAAGTAAAAAGTAAACACATCACAATTCAACTTCCGAGAATTTCAATAACATTTTTATTGTTATTATTGGAATAAGATTTATTTTTTACAATAACACATTCCTTTTATAAATACAACAATATGGTGTACCAACTATACCTATGCAGTGTTTAATAACAACTGTGTGCTATTAATTACAGCTGCTAATATGGCTGTTTACTTCATAAACAGAGAAAAGCAATAAACCAACAATGTTTATTATTCTGAATATATTATCATTGAAATTTGGTTTAACATTAATCAATTACAACATCTGTTTAGTTATTACAACATGCAAAAAAGTATGGTTTGTTGATTAACCAATATATAACAAAAGCGATATATAATTATTACAATATCGATTTAAATTAACATACTTTATATTAAAATAATTATTACTGATGTTACTGCAATTATAAGTAGGAATAAACATGATGACTACTTTTATAAATACTACCAACATAATAATGAATAGTTAAGGGTAAATTAAAATGATAAAGTAATGCTATAAATTTTTAAACAATGATTGGTAATATTAATAGTATAATAATCATAATTAATCACAATCATAATAGTGATAAATATAATAAAAATATCAACATGCATTATGGAATAACAAAATGATATCAGATTATATTATACAATAATTTTGTGTATTTTCTTATAAAATATTAGTTACATCAAGTTTTCACGAAGTTTATCCATGGCTAAACTAAATGCCAGTCAACCAAAACTGAAACTTAGTTGACATTCCAAAATGCATCCATATCACATTCAAGCCCCTTGACTACAATAAATTTTAAATGGATGATTAATTGTAATTTAATTTTCTCTCATTTTGACAGGTAAAGATGAGTCTTTTTATGAAAATTACACATTTGATGACATCTTCCGGAATGAAAGCTTTCAGATTAAGAAGTTTAAGTTGTCATGGTTACAAGAAGAGGGTTATGGTAAGGAAAATGTATCAGGAAGAAAATTTAAATAATTAATACATTATTCAAATATTCAAGAGATAAATCTCTTAAACAGATTATGAGGGTGTGGAGTAGGATAGAGGGTGGTTGATTGATGCTGTTTTTGCTAAAATTTATGTAGGATATACTATAAAGTCATTTAGAAATTAAAATTGGCTGCTATTACTAAATGATATTATTTGTTTGTTTTTTTGTTTAATTATTGAGATGCATTTCAATTCTTGTATGTTTTAATTGCACATATTATAATTAAGGTGTTTGCCTTCTAATCCCTCGGTTCAATCTTGTCAAAAAGTCAGAATCTTCAGGCCCACAACTACGTAAGGCCTAAGGAACTTGGTAGAGGACCAGAAGCTTTAAAGCATGTCTTGTAATGTAATATAATCGGGGTTCACTTAAAAAGGGGCTTAGCCATGTCATAGAACTCACCTGGATACAGGATTGATGTTTGTCAACCCAAAACTACTACACTTTCTAATTCCTAATTCTCTATACAACTTGCAAGTTTCATAGACTTGGTATAGAACTTTCAAAAAAGGGACCAGCTTATGATGGGAAAACATGCTTGGGAATGATATTACTATTTTAATTTATTTTATTACGAAAATTATTTTTTGTGAGTGTATTATTGTTTTTATTATTATGCTAATGACTGTTTTACATATTTCATTATATTTATTATTATGCTAATGACTGTTTTACATATTGCATTATATTTTCATTCGATATGTAGATACTACATTCATTTATCAAGATGTGAATGGTAACATAATGATAGGCAATGCCAACTCAACTCCAGGCTATCAGGTCATGGACAACAGAACATTGGTATGTTAGAAATCTTGGGTTCTAGTCTCAGTGAGTTTAATACTTGTGTATGCAATTGGTGTGTACATTTGAAACTACTGTGCATACACATACAATTATGAGTGCAGATCTCTATATTAGGTTTTCAAATATCTGTTTACCCTTATATTTTGAGTATCGTTTGTTATTGATTCATTCATAACTTTTCACTGATTGGGTTTTAATCCTCATAAGATGATGATTTTTCTATATAGATTTTTAAAAAAATTATCCTTTTCCTCTGATTCTCTTTGTATAAACCTATGACAGTCCTATCTATAATATTCTATCCATCAGGCTAGCATTGTTTCTGTAGGGACTTTAATCTGTCTGGCTTCTATTTTCTCTCTACAATTTATCTATGTCCTCACAGCCATTCCCATCGACCAGTATTCATAATTTAATTGATAGACCAAATATTTCTCTAATGCACCTTGCCAATGCCACTACTGTACTCATAGCCATGCGTTTCTCCTATTTTTCTTTCTTTACTCAGCCTAAGAAGAGTAAACATTCTGCTAGGGTTGCTTCTTGTTTATTTTGCTGATAATTTACTAGTTTTCCATTATGAGGAATTAATCTTCCTGTTTGGGGAACATGCTTTTAAATGCCTTAATAATCAGAAACAGATAGAGGAATTATAAAGTTGCAGTGGCATATCTAGAAGTCTTAAAATGGGGGTGCTGATGGGGGGTGAGAAAGGTGAAGTAATTTTTGGAGGGGCGTGCACCCCTCCCCCCACGCACCCCCTAGATACGCCAATGTAAAGTTGATGACTAGGGGTTACAATTCATCGTCAAATATTGAAATACTCATGAGGCTTTGTAACCAGAACCGGTGACGAGTGTATTATGTTCTGGAAAGAAAATTTAATAAAGACACAGTGGTTGCCATAGAAAACGAGTAGATTATTCAGAATCTAATACATTTTTTGCTAAGATAGTGATGTAAAATTTATACTGTTAGAATATTTTTATAGCTTCAGCACTTATTAGTTGATTACTTGACTTTTACTTAGAAGCTATACATACCTAAATATTATTTAGTCGTCTTATTTTTTTAATTAATTTAATGTTATAAAAATAATATTTGTTTTCGGAGATTTTTTTCGGCGAGTGGGGGAGGTGGGGAGAAATGTTCTGCTTATTCTCATTCTATTTTTTTTTTCTGTTGCTTGGGCACATTGAGCAGATGTATAATTACAACTGGGTGAAAAACTCAAGTGATATTCTTGTTAGAAATTAGTCGGAGTATGGTGGGAGATTGTAAAAGCTAAGGCTACCCACCTTGATTTGACCCAGGCCAGAACAGGCTACAGCAGTGGAAGAGCACCTCCATGTGAATACGTCTAAACCAGCATTAAGAAAATTTTACTCAGTGACTTATGATTTAACGCTTAAAACTACTTGCATCATCAATGTAGGTATCAAGCCGTCAAGTAGCGGCTGATTGCAATGAATTTTTGGAATAAACAATAATAATTTAGCACATTTTAATCTCTCATTTATGACTTTTCAAATAGTTTGGTATAGAAGCATCAATGTTCTGGTTGAGTCCACGCATGGAGACCATGGCGGGTACGAATACGGAATTCATGTACTTGCTACTCGCATGCAAAGTTCAGAGGGTATTTCGACACAGTTTCAATGCAAAGTACAAAGTCTACAAGATATCGCTAGGCAATTACAACGCTGGTGAAGGTGATGAGGATGGGTAAGACATTTGGAACTCTTAAGTGTATTGACTGTTTTTTGTTTTTTTTCATGGATTGAGTAATTGGCGTTTGACGTTTGAATCCACTGTTCATCCTGCTTGAGTCCATATAAGGCATTTTATCACTATAGTCTAAACTGTCCGCCTGGGAGTTATAGCTGGTTGGAATTCCAATGCTTTAATTACTAGCTGCGACATTAATACGGAATACTCCCCTAGGGCCGTGTGTATGTATTTCATGAGCATGTTCCTAATGACTGGGGTAATAAACATTATTACAGTATGAATCTTTCAACAGCTAGTAGATACCCATTTTAATAATATGCTATATTAACATGTGCAACATTCTTTAGAGGTAACAATCGGCTGGTAGTTATATAAGTTTCTTTTTACATGGCATCGTCTTAAATTAATGTCGTAAAAACGGTGCTGTTGATATATTAACCACTTAGTGTAAACAAATGATGTCATACCTTTTAACGCAACTACTAAATGCCACAGCTAAACCTGTGATTATAATGTGTATACGAGAATGTACTTTTTTACGCTGTCAATAATTCGCATTGTCAAGCAGAGGCCCATTGTGATGGAAAATTATTGATACTGGTGAAGGGCTTTGGTTGGTATTTGATGCCGTAATATGTTTGCAATTTTAAATGTCAAGTCTGATCAGCGTAGTGTTTATTTCTAATGTTGGCATGTGGCTGTTGAGTGACGGACAGTGTATTGCTATACAATAATACACAGTAGATTATTATTATTTTATTTGGATTTGTGTGCACGATTGGATACAATACTAATACGTGTTATTGTATATATTCATTTGGATTTTACTAATGCTTCTTAGTTAATTAAATAATAATCTGATAACCCTGACTTATGCATGTAAATAAGGACCAATAATAGTTGTTGATAATGAAAAAACTTTCAGGTGTATAACTCACTCCATATTTTTTAACTTTATGCAAATATGCTTAAATGTCCACAATACCCCACCCTTACCCTGCCCTATATACCAGTATTAATATTTTACTATTTCTAATAACAGCATTATTTATAATGTTGCAATCACTTTTATATTTTGTATTTTTATCTCTCACCCTGACCTTCGCCATGGCGAACGGTGCGAAGGTCTGGATCCGCATGTGAATAACTAAATTCAAACTCGACTCCCTTCTTAAAGCCTAGTAGTGAAACTCCTTTTTGCAATTTGGTGAGAAACTGGCTGCTATAACTTATAAGAGAATGCATTTAAATTTAAACTGAAAGGAATTTATCTCCATTCTTGGTGGGAAATGTCATTAATAGTAAATAATTGAAATTGCAGCTGGTAATTTAGAATATTAATATTTATATTTTATCTTAATTATTTCAGAAAATTTGTGATGAATGTAGAGGTACCAGGGATGCTTACGGACGATTCTTTGCAACTTGTACAGTGGTCACCACATGGAAACTCATTGGTAAGGTTATTGTTTTCTACGTATAAAGTCTACTTGGCTTCCTATTCAGTCCTAGGTTCATATGATAATAAAAATAATAAGATCTTTCTTTTACAACGGAAGCTCGTTCACCAAGGAGGTGTTCTTCCACGAGGCCGTATACAGTATGTACCTTTAACATATGGTATCAGATCATGAAATCAACTACTTACAAATACAAATAATGGATAAGGAAGAAACAAAAATACCAAAAAATTTGCAAATCATTACTTATATCTTTTTGCAAGGAAATTTGATATTTTGGCTTTCTGCATCCATTGAGTAGTTATTTAAGCCTCTTTTCCACTAGCAAATTTATTCGCTCGAATCGAAAGCATTGGTTCATGCACATTCACATTCACATTTCTTTTAGAGTTTTGTGCATCAGCGAAATCAGTAGTTCAGACTGTTTTTTATTTTTGCGAAGCGAAAAATTGCTCAGGAAGCAAGCCAATGATTTTGAATCGTGCAAATCAATTCGCCTAGTGGAAAACAGACTTTTTTCAGTATGCATGCGTGCACTGAACCAAGGAGGTAATTGTGTATGGTTCAATTTTGTCAAGCTGATCTCCTCTTGAATGCACCCCTCTGCCTATGCCCCACCCTTGAATGTTGTTGCTAAGGTCTAAAAAACCACAGAACATGTACGCAAAAAAGTATGTTTGTGGGAAAACAAATGCCTTGTCCTATTCTGATTGGTCAGTCAGGTTTAATTGACACTTAGGAAGGGTTCTTTACAGGTTTAGCAAGATCCATCAGAAGAGATATTTACTCCGTTGGAACGGTGTACAATATGCCTCATGTGAATGTTGTTAAATAAAAGAAAACATCGGAGGATTGTCGTACAGTGGACCTGTTCTAATTTCCAAGTTACTTGGTTAAGACTTTAAAAATTACAGTTACAAATAATAATAATAATAATATTTGATACCAAACCAATATAGCCAAAGCCTTTTAAAAATAGTCTGTTGTTTTCTCAAACTTCTGTTTTTTCCAAGGTTACACATTTGCTTTGAGAGGCTATAGGGAATTAACTTGTACATAATTAATAAGCTATATTACTACAACGACTTCTTAGGGATTAAAAGTGTTGGCACATTATGTCTGATTAATATGCTATTGAAAAACTGCTATGAATATTATTTAATTTCTGTTTTAAGTTAGTGCCTTTCCTTCTAAGAAACTTTAAATAAATGTTTTGATGTTTAGTCAAATCATCATAATAACCATCATTATAGCATGAAAATGACTATCATCATTATTATTATTATTATCTAACTCAATATTATCAGTCATCATCATCACCACCCCATTTACAAGATATTTCTGTATATAATGCAGTGCCTTCCACTACTGTACATTGAATAAATGTGCCCTTATTAATATCATCATCATCATTGATGTCATTATCATCAACATCATAGTCACCAGAATCACTTCAACACCATTATTATCAATTAACTTAATATAAATTAATTTTTCTATTAAAACTCTGCTTATTTTTAATGTTATTTTTAAAAATTGAGAGTTTTAACAATGTTGCTCATTATGTCGGATGAAGTCTAATGTCCATGTGTCATGAACATCTTGGTGCAAGATATTAACATAAAATAGGAAAAGATTAACGAGAGGAATAATAATGGCTATAAGACCCCTGAGGAATACAGCGAATATGTTTACATTTGCTTGAATTAATAACATCATAAGCATATGACATATATTTCATCATCTAGATAGTGTTTGAACCAGTTCTTGACATTTTAATGGATGTTACATGATTTCAAGTTTTTTAAGTAGATTTTATTTGAGTTCATTTATCACAAAACATGTATATTTTTCTTTTTTGAATCATTGAAATCAGTCTGTTTTCAAAAGGAGAACAAAAATGCAGAGCATGTTGGCTAAAATTAGACTGATGTTCATATATCACATCGTAACATAAAGATAAGATAAAGTTTTATTAATCCTCAGTGGGTATGTCAGATATTTAAATATAACATTTGTGACAATAAATAAATATATAGCATATCAGATAACTGTAAAAAAAACTTAACTACATACTTGTGTTATTATACTAGATAATAATATATGGCAATTTTAAATTCCTAAAACAAAATTTCATATAACAGGTTAGTTATAAGAGTGCTCACACTTATTAAATTAAATTATATCAAACACAAATTATACAAATATATTATATTATACAAATTTGAAATATGTTAAGTAACTGACTTTAACCATTTAATTTTCATCCCATCATTAGTGTTCTGCACTTCCTCTGTACTGAAGCATTGATTTTGAAAGATGGTTCAGTATGAAACCAAAGAACATAAATAGTAGTAGAATGAGCTCTTCGCATAGTTTGCATTAAATTTGATGGAATGTCCGTCCGCTCTAGAATGGAGAAACTAATGAAAACAAGCGAATCAGAGATTTATCCAACCTACCTGCCCAACCGATCAAAGATATAGTGCCGCCACTCGAATGGAGGAAAATTCATGAACACCCTTATGGGGCATTCCACTATATCGTGAACTGCTCTACCTTTTGCTATTTATTATCTTTGATGAAACTAAAAGCAAATATTTAAAAACTGACTAAAATAATATAAATTAAAAGCAACGAAAAAATACATTTAAAGGTGGCAAACTCTTCATTACATTTCTCTTTTGTACTTGCAATTCCTCTCTGTTCTTCTCTATTTAGTAATTTATCAATGCTTGCTTGTGTTTATGGGGCTCCTGCTGGATGCGACACACATTTAAAATATGTTTTTAAATAAATACAATTTAAAAAAAATTTTATTTATATATATTTATTACAACATTTTAGGAGAAAATAAGAAACGAAATAAAATGCCTTTAAAGGATTACTAAAGCGTCATCAGCATTGATGAATTATCACTACATTTATCCTCATTCTATTAAAGAGAGTTGACTTGACTTTGTAACTTAGGTCTGCCAACTTTCTGAATACTTCCATTGCACAGTTGTATAGTGCAGTTATCCCTGTAGGTAATCCACGTGTATAAACAGTTGCTAGATGTACCTACCAATTATGGCATTTCAAAATTATAATGACATTAAGGGCTTGCTTTGAAGTTTTAAAAAACTGACCACCACCTATGTTAGTAATTTGAAGATATAGTATCATAGTATAATTTAATAATACCAGCAAGACTCTATCATGACGGTCAATTAATGTTTAGTGTCTCATGCTGAGTTTCTATCAATTGGGTGAAATTTGATCCAAGATCCTGGCAATGCATTAAAATTATGAAGATTGATGACAAAGTAGCATATTGTCAGCTTAGCTATACATCATATCAAGTTTGAGCGATCAGAGATCAGTCATAGATAAATGATTCGTGCTTTAAATTAAAAAAATTTACGTACACAAATGTAGAATGGAAAAATACAATGTCGACCTTGAATTTAATTGAGGATGTTGTAGATTATTATGAAAGATTAAAATAATGATATTAACGTTTTTTTCTCCATCAGCACTACAAAACAAAAACATCATAGTGTTGTTACGGAAGGAGCAAAATATTGTTATAACTATGTAGCTATTTACATCATTGTAAATAAGCAAAACCGTAGCATTTTCATATTTGCATTGTCAAACAAATATCATCACTTCTTAGTAGCAAACCATAATATCGTCATACCATCATAGCATACAGTGAGCATTATAAAATCTAGATAAGATATAGCAAAACCATAGAATTATCATTGATTCATAACATTTTAATAGTAGCATGAATAACATTTTCATTAACATCATGTAACAATATGGTATTTTTGTCATAGTAGCATTTTGACATTGTTTTAACTTTAGCAGATATGCTATAAGGACATCATATTTTAGTAACAGCAGCAACATTGTCAATGATATCGTATAACGCAACCATAACATTTTATTATCCTTCTACAATCATTGTAACTGTGCATTAACTTTACAGAAATAATATAGCAATAGATCATATTATTCTCATAAAGAGCATTAAAATTATCAAAATATTCTATCAATTACAACATGAAAGCATTATTATAACATTGTCATAACAACATTATACCATTTTGTCATAGCAACATATTTTAATAATAGCATAGCATTTTCATGGTAGTATTTTTCCATCATCAGTTGTATTCTTATATCAACAAGTAACATGTCATACAAATATGCAAAACAATAAATCATAAAAATAAAAAAAATGATTAGCATCAGGATAACAATATCATAGTATCGTCGTGGGAGTATTATACATATCATTCACATAGTAACATTATAGCATTGTCATAATTACATGTATTATCAACATTTCATAGCATCATCATAACATAGCATTGTCATAGTAGCATTATAATATTTCATATCAACAAACTGGATACACATATTTATTCTGGATCATTAGCACTGTCATTTTTTACAGGGGTTCAGGTAATACAACTGTACATTCTATTGTTGAATTTGCTCAACACTATTATGGGCAGAAAACACCCATAAATCCTAGGCGTAATATTTGGCATCCTAACTTGTTTAATATTAAATACAATCAATGTGATTTATTTAATATGCTATCCATGATGGGATATATTTTGTTATATACGATGCCTGACTAAACTTATAGTTTAAATGTCAGGAAAATTAATTCTCACCTTGCAGTTCACCTTAATCTATTAAGCCTATTGCAGTCTAGTTATACTGTTGTTGCAAACAAATAAATAAAGATGTAAGTACAGTGAGAAGATTGAAGCATAAATCCACACAAACATGTACTTTAGCACTGTAGTTTTTTGCTGAAAACAAGAAATATATCGTTACATTTGTCATTTTTACGAATAGGCATAAACTGTGCACAAACAACTTTGTACCAGTAGTTTGTGGCTCTGAATACAAAAAACCGTAAATACATTGGGGTTTTTTTGCTTTCATTAATAACAATAAGCACAAATTACTTTGTGCTTCATTGTGGTTATGACGACAAAATGTACTATGATAAGAAATAAATACTATATTCGTTGATAGAACCAAGGTACAAGACAATTTTCATTGTGGGCATATTTTTATTTTAAGTAGAATATTTATTATTATTTTACACATTTGTTAAATAAATTTCTCTATTTATATCATATACAGTAACTATATTACTAAATCAGTATATCATCCCACGGTTGTCTACACAGTAAATAGCTACCTCTATGTTGTGAGAATATGATTTATCACAGAAATGATGACCTTCTGTGTTATTTTAACCATTTTAAACATCCCAGAGGATTCATCGCACAATTTGTGTTTAATGTTTCATTAGCGAGGACAATTATTGTGTGGACAGTTGGCCTTGTGGTCATCTTGATTAAGTTGAACAGAATCCAATGATAGCTCTTATTTAATGATCGTGGCATTTGGAGGACTTGCAATTCTGCAGTCATTATATTTGTTTGTATTTGTGTTTAATTATTACTTGTTTTTTATCCTGATGAGATTATCTGACAGGACCTTTCCAGCATGTGACTATCAAACTAAACAATCAGAACAGGGCTAGAAATATGCGTGTGTCTAACAAATGCATTTGTTTGCGTATGTTTTAACATTGTCGTTTTTGTGAGACCTTAGCAACTATATCCAATGGGTAGAGCTTAGTGGAAAGATCCATTGATAGGCAGTGGCGTATCTAGGAGTTTTGAAATGGGGGAGTGCAAAGGTCACGTGGGGGACTCCATGGTTAGGTGAGGGGCTCGAACTCCCAAAATAAGGTATTTTTAGGTGATTTTAACTACTTGAGCACGATTTTAGGGGCGACAAGGCGACCGTGTGCACCTAGATACGCCACTGTTGATAGGGCATTGGAAAGGTTTTTTATGAGGGGGAATTCGAATAGATACTGTATCTGTAATTGATAGAGGCAATTGCTGTGTGAATTACTTCATTTTTATTTCTGTGCTAGTTACTGCTGTGATTTTTTATTCTGTTTGTCATTGTATTCTAAATTTTTATTAACATAATAAATAACATTATATGATTTAATTGTTAAAGTCTTTAATAAATGGCAAAATATATGTTTATTCTTTTGATTTTATCTTTTTATCTCTGTTTCTAGGTGATTGTGTACAAAAACAACATTTACTTCAAAGAAAGTGTTTCAAACAATGATAAGGCAATTCCGATAACGTCTGATGGCGAAGATAACCAAATTTTTAATGGAATTCCTGATTGGTTATATGAAGGTCAGAGTTCATTTAATCATAAAAAATATTTAATATTCATTCAGATAAACTTATTGTGTCCATGTTTTTTGTTCTCAAACAGAATAATTTAGAAATATCTAGCCTTGGCTGCAGGTAGGTTCAGGATTGTATATATTTTCTGGTCCTCTGGTATAAGCCCATTCCTCCAAACTTGATCCAATTTCACATTTATGGTGGTAGGCTTAAGCCCTAGGAATTCTTAATTTAGAGATTTAAAATTTTTCAATTTTTCAATTATTTTAGTTTTTACACTGCATTGTGTATTTGGTAGATGCTACATATATAATATCCCTCATTTAAGCCATTGTCTCGGATTCAGTATTTTGTAATTTGCATTTTAAATAGACATAAAGCTATGTAAATACAATAATTTCCCTTTAGATTTGTATTAATTGTTCGCAAGAAGATCAAAAAGAAACTATTACAGTATGTCACAAGACTACTTAATGTTTAATTATCCATGGATTAATACGATCCATGAACACATAGTAATGATTTCTTGTTTCTCGGTACTGTAATTTATTTTTGTTATTCACAGTAAAGTCAGTTTAATTATATCTGTCTTAAAAGCATATGGTACAGATTTATAGCTAAATTCCCTAGCTACCAAGGATTGTATACAAGTTTTCCTTTCTTTCCGAAATACATACCTTAAGAGATAAGCATTAGCCAGTAATTCTTGTTTATATCGTGAAACTCAACAGACCTTTGGACAAAGTACAGGTGCCAGGTTTTATAACTTTGAATCTGGAAATAGTAAATTGCGTTTGAATGCATTTGCTTGTCGCATATATAATTAATTTCATTGCTCTATGAAATGATGCTCTACAAGTAGTATTTCATGGTTTGCCGTTTCAATCTCATAAACTTTTTTGTATATATAAATACACGGTGGAAATTTATGAGATGGTCTTAATAATTATTTCCTCACTGGTTGTTCATCTAATAAATTTAGTTTTGGTTTAGGGTAGCGGTGTTTGCATCACTTTAGTAAATCTGCATTCATCCTGTGTTGTGTTGAAAGTGAAACATACTGACCTCTCCATGATGTACAGTACCAAAACATGCGCCACTGTTATTCGAATGCTCTGTCCACACTATGAAATTAATTTATGTGACAAGTATGTGTTATGTGCCCATATATGGGCATGATGATGTCATATTATACCCAAATATGGGCATATCATATTTATTTGTCAAATAAAGTTTTATAGTGCCGATAGAACAAGAAAAGTCCAAACCTTGAATATAAGGATATATTACACAATAAGGATTTGAGAGTTATACAGCCAGCAATTTTTATCCACCAACTTGACTCTGATTCTGAATTACTCCAATCTTAACATGGTTTTTTACTTATTTTGCAAATATACTGGTACTAGTGTTAATAGAATTGAAATTGAGATGCATTTGCAAATTTATTTGCTGAGTCAGTGCTATGCCAGTGTGGAAGAAATTTTCTTACAGCTTACCTGACAATCAATCTCCGGAACTTACCCTTTAAGATATCCTGTCTATGCTAAAATGTAGAAAAAAACTTACCTAAATATTCAATGTAACTAATTCAAATATATGAGGTCTCATCAGGCATGAGATATTCACCAAAATAGGCCCAAGTCAAAATTTTACAAATTATTGATTTTAATGTTTTTGAATAACTTGATACTTATATTTTATGATTGTGTACTTTTTAAGTGAATTTTCTTACTAAAACAATGTCCTGCATATATTCTGTAATTCAAGTCCATTTATTTGTACAAGTTAGTTTATCTTTGAGGCCAATTTTCTGAAAACCTGGTTCTGATACTGTACATCTAAACATTAAATGCTCACATCTTTGGATCTACTTTACCCTAGGGAAGCCATTGAAAGTCTAAATTAAAGCTTATGTGATCTACCTATATAATATACATTTAATTTTGATTTTCTCACATAAGACTCGTTTTGTGGTGAGACCTCATATATTGAATTGTATTTTTTCAAATTGGTTAGCATGGTTATCTATGCAGATACCTTTAGTGATTGTATTTATTAAGATTTTCAAGGTTCAGAAACTCCCACCTTCCACCATAAGTTATACAGAAAGTCTAACCATTATAATAAAAAAAAAATTGGTACTGAATAAATGTATATATTATTATCTATGATCATTAAAAAAAAATCTGCTAAATTTACTAGAAAATAAAGTCATTAAAAGACATGTCAGAGGCCATAGGACTGAGATATCTGCTGGCCATCTATAAAGCAAAATTTTTCAGTGCCTATTTCTTTATTACTTATTTCTCTGCCTAGAATAAATTAATTAGAACCCACCTTTCTAAAACTTGAATTCATCCCTGAGTCTGTTTGCTATATATTTGTCTATAAACTTTTCTCCCCTGGCACAAATCTTGTGTTAATTAAAAAGAACAAATAATGGAATTTCATGGAAAATCTTCCAGAATATAATAGTTGATTATATTCCTTCACATTTTTTTATCCTTGTGGTACCATCTTTCAATAATCAGGCTGTTTATTTCTATTACAGAAGAGATACTCCATGGAAACTCTGCAATATACTGGTCTACAAGAAACAGATTCGCTTACATTCAATTTAACGATACAAACGTATTGTTAGGTTGGTGGCCTGTGTACGAGAATAACATCTACCCAAAGCAGAGAAACGTGACCTATCCGAAGCCAGGTGAGATCAACCCGACTGCGAAATTGTTTGTTGTGCAGGATGCAACACAGCACAATGGTCCATTAGAAATCAAAATGCCTATGGAGAGTAGCCTGAAGTTAGTGAGAAATTTACATTTTTTTTAGGCCTGATAGGCATATAAGAATATACTACTACTAGATAGATATTCATATGATTAAGATGCGTAATTGTGGTGAAGACATTGATGATCAGAAGGAGGACAGAGCAGTAAGGGCCTTCTGTTCTGTTTCCCTCCCTTCACGTTTTTAAGTTTTATTTAAATTTAAAATTTTAAAAATTCCAATTACCCTTAAATCTGATACTGCAATTTCTTACCAGCTAGAGGTACCATAATCATAAAATTTGGTACCTCCCCATTTGTACGGAAGACTGAGTTTGGTCTGTGTATATATATTGTAAACATTTTAACCAATATTTTAAAATATCTGAATTATGCTTACAATAACAGCAACCAATATGAAGGTGGATAAAATTATAATTTTTAATGTTTATAGTACTGTACTTTATATAACATAACTTTTGTAATATTTTTAAAGATGATGTAATACATGTTCGAAAACTTTCTAAATTAGTTTTGCAGAATATTACATCCAGTCCGTGGCATGGGCCTCCACCGAAGAGCTTGTTGTCACATGGATGAATCGGCCGCAGAATATCTCGCTGATCACCAGGTGCAACGTGGGTAGGCAGGAAAGAGGCGAGGTTACTTGTAAAAAAGTAGAAGAGCAGAAATCAGAATCAGGATGGGTTGCACAGGTAATCACGCAATTTATCCGATATTTTCTATTATAGTGAATTTCATATTTTGTTTGATCCTAAGGTTCATTTGACAGTCTAAGCCAATTACATTGCCAAATTTACTGTCAGGTCTAGAAAAAAAGTGTTTGTGCCTCCCGCCATAAAAATTGTCACTAAAATGGCTCCAACATGAAATGTTATCTGTACACTATATAGCCCAATAGTTTAATTTTTTTTAATTTTTTCCCCAAAAAATGGCTCTGGGACATTCATGATGCCTCCAACAGAAGGTAGCACAGCCGCTCACTTTTTCCAGCCTGTTTACAGTACTTTTACTTCAAATTTACCTGCAGTAAAATAATGAGCTTTATACTGAATACATTTCTTGTTTTTTTTTATTTTACAATAATTTTTTCCTTAGGGTTAGTTTTATGATTTCGTTGTTGTATTCAGAAATTGTATTATGTGAAAAAAAATTATAAAACAAACAAATAACATCTCATTGTTGACTCGTGCTTATAAGAACTTAAGGCCCTAGATATTCTCCCATTTATTTAACTTAAAACATAAGGTCATATCTTGGCTAATGGATTTTCAAAGTTTGATAAAAAAAAATATATAATACATGATTATCACAAAATTACACTCAAAACAGACAATGGAGCAATCTGCTAGACTAAGCCCTGCCCTTGGATATTGTTGCTAAGGTCCCATGAAGTGTAAAAACGTACTGTTCTGATTGGTCAGATTGATTGCCATTTGAAGGTCCATTGTTACATGGATAATCTGGAAATCTGTAGATCAGGAAAAAATTATAATCAGGAGAGGTAACAATAATATACGGCATTGCTACAAACTATATTAATATTCAAGATTAAAATCACTGCTAGATCAGAGTTGACTTTATTAAAGTATAATAACAAGAAATAGAGTGAAAGATTGTTATCATTTTTTAGGTGTTAATTTTGTTTGTTTGAATTTTATTGCAGCCTCCAGCTCCTGTCTTCACAACAGATAAAAGAAGTTTTGTACAAATTATGCCACAAAACGAAGGCAGAGACTTCAGACGGTTTAACCATATTGTGTACTTTAAACAAGTATGGAAATTTCACATTTCAATGACATCCTGTATAAATATATTCAAATTTGATTTTACTGTAATTGGAATACAAAGCTATCTTATATTTCCTGTCGTTCGTTGCTTTCGCAGCGACATCTTCAGGGAGACTGATGTGATTATAATGATCCACTTGTCACAAGACCATTCAAGCATAAATGATTTGAATAACCATGTGGCAATATCTCATAAATCAATTTTTTGTCGTTATATACCTTTCTTATTATGTAAATATTGTTTTTAGAGTTGATGTTAGCCCTTAATGTTTGCTGTAACGAATAGCTACTTGTAAATTACCTCTGGTAAAACAATTCTAAATGTTAATAGAAATATAACAAGTTCAGTATCAGATTAAATTTAAAATAAGCATATATGAATTTTCCTAAATATTTCAGTAAATATTTATATATATTTTTTTTCTAGGACAATCCCTTTATACGTTTAACAGAAGGAGAGTATGAAGTGAGCAAAATCTATGGAATAGATAGTGAAAATATTGTGTACTTTGCTTCCAATAAGGAAGGTTATGGGACGAAAAACATTTACAGGTATGCTAGGTGATTTAAAGGTGTATTTAATGATGAAATACATTTGTTTATATGTAACTTTATAGCAACAGACTAGGGAATTACACAAAATTGCAAAATTGTATTAGATATGAGTCCTATGAGCAATTTACAGGCAACACATATCAAATATATTCAAATGAGCTTTTCACATACAATATATCCAATTTAGGCAGGTAGGAAAGAGCATAGAATATTGAATGCCAATGACTTTCCATTCGAAGCATCACAGTTTGAACTTGGGTTTGTTGGGTTTCTTGTTAGTTTTTCCCTTCCTCAGTTTTTTGTTAAATTTATTTGCAATAAATAAAATAAATATTTATCAAGTATTTCTCAACATTAATAAATCTCATGATTATCTGGTTGTGTGTTTGAATAATCTTACAGTGTATTCTGTCTCTGTTTTCAGCGTACAAACTTCAAAGCCGTTTTCAGTGAAATGCCTATCATGTGGAACTTCTTGCAGTGGAAAATGCAGTAAGGGATGTTTAGGTTGCGAATACTTTGATGCAACATTTAACCCATCGCTAACATGGCTTTTACTGAACTGTGAAGGTCCGAGTATTCCATGTTCGTGGATTCGACAAACTCGTGCAATAGGTGGTAGAGCAATTGAAGAATATCTTGTTGAAAATAATACAGCTTTACAGAAGGCGATTGAGGGGAAGGGTACTCCCTTAAAAGTTCCTAAAAAAGAATTTTTAACGTTGAAAAACGAAAAGGATCAAGATATACATGTGCAGCTTATAATGCCTGTAAACTATGATGATAAACGTAAACATCCACTTCTTGTTAATGTCTACGGTGGCCCAGGTTCACAGAAAGTGACAAAAGCATTTGAGATGGGCTGGAGCATGTACTTAGCATCAAAATTTCACGTAATAACGGCCAGTATTGATGGGCGCGGGTCTGGAGGAAAAGGAGAGAAGTTTAGACATGAGATATACAAAAAGTTTGGAACTGTAGAGGTCAGAGATCAAATTGATATCACAAAGTAAGTAGACTTGTATTTTTGTTTTTGAAGTACCTTAGACCCATAGGTAGATATTTCACTATGTTAAGGTTCATAACAGTTGCAGTCCCTTTAATACTAGGTATTAGAAGGAAGATGATGAATAATTAATTTTCCAAATGTTTTCCATTCCAAATTGTGAACGAATATCATCTCGTAGCGATTTAACATCCCTAGTTGTGAAATGCTTAGAGCATCGAGGTATAAAATTAATAGCTCTGTGCTTAGAGGCTGCATCTCCACACATGAATGTGTGAATAATAGAGAAAATCAGTACAAAAACACTTGGGTAGATTGAGAAACATGATTTAAAATTGGATGAGCAGTGCTGAAGTGCTGTTTAAAAATGTTAACATCTCCCCCTGATGTGACATTTAAGATTGATGATTTGCAAGCAGTGGCTATTGTTACACAAGTATTAAACCAACTCCTAAATATGAATGAATATTATATGTATAGGTTGGATGGATAATAATATCCAATCATTATTATGTTTAAGACCGGTGTAATAATAGCCACTACATTCTTTTTGTATGTCCAAAAATGATTAAAAGAAATTATGGTGAGGAGTAGTATTTAGTTGTATTTAATCTTGAATGCATAGATAATAATTATGATTTACTTTAAAAAAATAAAATAAAATAAAATATAATTTTTAATCAAATTCAACGCAAATAATTTTGTAGTTGAGGTACTGTACTGTTATTCCCAGAAACCGTAGAACACACATTTTATAAGCTTTCTTGCCCAGTAAATCATACTTAGCTTTAGATATTGATTTGTATCCTCCTACTTGAGGACATAAGATAGCCGTTTGCACATTTAAGTACCGTCTTATCCCCTACTTGATGGAGTTTTATAATTGCATGGTCGTATGGAGTAGTGTGGACAGTGTATTCATATTCGGTTTGATTTTTAAAGACAAACACTTCGTAGTAGTCAGAATTGATTGTGGTTAAAATGCACTTAATATGGATCACACAATCAAATTTACAAAATTTGATGCATACGTTTGAGGATTATGAATACATGGACATGTTGTATTGAATACATCATTAAGTTGTATTAAATTATTGTGAACAAGCCAGGTATATAAATGTAATTGCTTGCATATTCATAAAGTGATTATGAACATATATCGTTTGTTTTCAGATGCAACAACGTCTGTGGGAATTGAGATAAATACATTCATTGTGTGTACGTTAGAAACAGCCCTATTCTGAGATATGCTGTATTTGTGTGTGTTTTGCAAATATAAGAGCATTAAAAACTGATGTGTTATTTTTCACAAAAGAGCATTATGAATGACATTATGAATGACATTATGAATGACATTATACAATGCATCATGCTATTTAAAATGCATGATTTCTAATTATTTGCACTTTGAATGAGGATGAATACCTAATGCTAGATTTATTCTATTCTATAACGATTATCATGTTTTCATACAGATGAAAATTATATCAACTGTTGTCCTTTGTTTTCAGGGAATTGTTGAATACGCTGCCATACCTAAACCCAACCAAAGTTGCTATATTTGGCTGGGTAAGTGCTTATATCAAAAAAATATTTTGTTCATCAATCAATCAGTTATTTTTGTAATGTTTCATTGCATGACAATTATTAATTTTTAATATTTGACAAATTTATTAGATGTGCCTTAAATTGAAAGTGTGGAAGGGACTGTCAGAAAATGAGACAGAGATGCGACAGGAGAAAATGGTTATTTTAAATCCCACAAGAAATATAATATATGAATATCAGGAAATCAATGGCTAAACATGGTTTATAATGAGTATTGAGCATAAAATATAATGTAGACCTGTTTTGATTGTTAATAAACAAAACACAATGGGTTTTGTGTTTAGTGTTTGGTTTATTTTAAACGATCAAAACAGTTCTACAATAATAACAAGCAAACCAGATGAAAGTATTCAAGCATAAAATATATGGGTAATAAGTAGCAAGGACTTCTTTGAAATGAAACAAGTTGGCTTAATAATTTGTATTGCAATATTAAAATGAATGAGTTATTTGTAATTATAAATAATGTTGTCATTAGCATTATTAGGCAAGTATTTTTAGAATGATGAAAAAAATCCTCAAAACTATTCAACTAACTACTTTATTAAATTGATGATATTTTTCTCTATTTGCAACAATCTCTTCATAATTCTACACCATTTTATGGCGTCTATTTTGAAACAGTGCCACTAATGTCTCGTAGCTTTTCACTGAGGGACAACCAGCCAGAGCATCTTGTTTGCTGGTCTTATGTGCCCCAATTTTTTTTTTTTTTTTTTGAGTTAGCCTAGTTGTAGGCTAACTCACTACAACAAAAAGGTAGTTCACCAGTCACGGAACAGATAAATACTGGTAACTACATAGAGCAAGATGCCTAGGCCTCTGGATGTTTCCCAGTTGTAGTTGCCAGGTTCTCGGAAATTTTCATTTCAAATTTAGTGAAAATAGTGTATACCAACAAATTTAAATAGTACAGTAATTCCATTTTGTTAAGTGTGTATAATAAATATATAAAATACCTCCTTTAATATTACATTATACTTTATAATTTTTTGTTGATGAATAGTGTACGAAAATTTGTTTATATAGCCTAGATAATTATTAGCTAAACTAATTCAATGGACTGCTTTCCATAAATAATAATAATTATAATAATAAAAATTGGGAGATTTAAACAACATCATTGATACACCCTTGAGGCACTTGAAAATACATATTCTATGTCTCCTTTATAGACATAATCACAACACTTCATAAAACAGTAAATTTAATAGCAATTCCATTTGTTAAGGGCATAATAAATAGATGAAAGTACTGTACTTCAAAATGACATTATACTTTCTAATTTTGTTAAAAGCCACTTACTTTTTTGATATAGCCTAGATAAATGTACTATATGTAATACTGGTATGTATATTGATTGCTCTTCCAAATTATCCTTTAGTCTTATGGTGGATTTGTAGCGGCTTCTGTAGCGGGTTCCTCATCAAATGTGTTTAACTGCAGTATAGCCGTCGCCCCGGTTACTGATTGGAGATACTATGGTAATTTGCATGTAGTTATGATATTTATTATTACTATATTATTATTTCTAATATTATTTAGTTAATATTTCTTAATATGTGGCAAACACAAGCCAAACCAGTCACTCGTTGCAAATCGTGTTTCAGAGAAAATGGCCAAAACATGCTGGAATGTCAAATTTTCAAAAATCTATTTTAAATTGAACTTTATATAGGTATGCATCATGCTATGCTGTTATTTTCCCAATTTTCAATGTTAAAACAACACTTTTTAAATATTTGATGATAGTTTCGTATTAGAAATGCCGGAAATCATAAACTTTGAAAGCTGATTTCTCATATATTGTTCTTTAAACAGCTGTATGTTTGAACGCTTGTAACTTCATAAGGAAATGTCAGATTTGAATGGGTTTTTTACCATTTTAGATCTCTTATTTAATTTTTTTTAACTCGCAATCGATTTTGCGACGAGTGACTGGTTTGACTTGTCATTGCCACATTTTATTATTTTTAATATTATTCAGTTAGTGTTTTTTTTTTAATTTTTCTTATTTCGGTTTTAATTATTGTATCATTATTTTGTCAGTGCAAGATACATTTGTTATCTGTTTCCTAACATTTACATTCTGTAATTACACCTCTTTGTTGGGTATAAAGTTTGACTTTTAAATGGCAGATTCAGAATGGTTTTAAAATTCAAAATGTCAAGAGAAACTAAGTAAATATGCATTGTGATTAGGAAGGCACTTAAAGCTTATGACCTGATTATCAAAATTTTTTTTGACAACAAAATGTTGTATGCTCATATATAGTCATGATGTGCCTGCGTAACATGGTCATGATGTGATGTCATCATGTTGCTGCCGCAGCTCCAACTTTCTGGAACTCTTTATCAATCTCCATCAGACAGCGTGTTAATTTAAACTCTTTTAAGACCAAGCTAAAGACCTTCCTTTTCCATAAAGTTTTTTATTAATTTATCATTATATCCATATTCTGATTTTATGTGTCGCATATTAAGAGGTTGCTTATATGTGCTATATAAGAATGAACTACCATAAAACCTCAAATTGAAGCCCTGGGCTTATTTTTTATGCGAACTTTGGATGGGTTTCTTTTCGAGGCTACTTTTGCAAAGTAAAGAGGGGGACTTCTTTCCAAAACAAATGCTGTAAAGTTTATGAATTTGTACTATATAACATCAATCTGTATCACAGGATGTATTAACTGACATTAAATCACCTGAACTACTGTATAAACCAAAGCATGTTTTTAATTTATTTTGCTTTTTTGAAATACAGTATGTACTGTACTATTTTGAAAAGCCTATGCTATGAGCTTCTTTTCAAGGCTAAATTTGCAAACTAGAGGGGGCTTCAATTTAAGAATATTATTATTATTATTATTATTATTATTATTATTATTATATTTAGGCATGTCACATGTTTTTGTCTAATTTTATTTGACAGTCTGGACAGGGCTAACTTATGTATCTGGGGTTTTTTTTTTTCAGACTCTGCCTACACTGAGCGATACATGGGGGATCCTTTAACCAATAAGGACGCATACTCAGTAAGTTTTTTTTGCACTGCACATTTAGGCTATAACAATCAAGAGGAAATAGTCATTAAGTAACTGTAGGAAGTGGTAGCTTTTACTACGAAGAAATGGGAATTCCGAGCTAAGCAAAGCGCATGCGCAGTTATCAAATAACATCCTTGAATTATCTATAAAAACACAGTGAGCATGTGCTTGGAAATGCTAGACAGCCAGTGAGCATGTGCATTGAGTAAGTGGCGTTATTGAGCCATGTCGAGCATGCGCAGTTACCAAAAAGACGTCTCAGGAACCAAATAGCGGCTGCGAAGAAGTCTCAGGAACCAAATAGCAGCTGCGAAGACGTCTCAGGAACCAAATAGTAGCTGCGAAGAGGGTATGATTACCAAAAAGTCGTCTTAAGAACAAAATAGCGGCTGCGAAGAGGGTATGAAATAGAAACGGGAAAACTACATATGTTAGAGAACTCGAGCGGGTTGAAAGCCTCTATTTTGGCTGTCTTTACGGTCAGGGGAATTGTAATTAAAAATTGGGGAAGAGTGAAATGGTGCAACACGTGCGGTCCCCACGCCCTCCCCTTGATACGTCACTGCCAACAATAGCTGATGATGAAGCCTTTGAAGGTTATCAATGTGGTCGAGCCTTGAGTCTAGGTGACAGCTTAATTAATCTACTATATAGGATTACAAACCAGACAAAGTGGGTCCCAGCTGCAGGAAGAATCTTACATGACCCACCCTTTGATAATTCCATATTCGTTTGGATCATTTTATTATTTTAACATCAATTTTATTTTTAAAATAATCTTTAATTCATATACAGTATTATGCATATTGCAGTAAAAAATAGGGCTTTCAAAAAACAAATTATACCATACCTTCAATAATGTAAACTCTACAATATTTATTGATCTATAGGAAAATACAATTACAGATTAATTTTTTGAAACAGGTAACTTAAATACAATAACAAAATTTAGGATAAATCTGGAAGTAGCTGTATACACAAATTGAATAAGCTACAGAAGTTGTGTAATTGTTTATTATTATTATTATTATTATTATTATTGTTATTATTATTATTATTATGAGGCTTACCAGACCAGTGACCACAAAATAAAATTGACTTTTTAATATATTCTTATTCTATAAGCCAAAGTTTATGAGTAAAAGTATTACAGCTTCTCTGTTTTAAAGTATACAGTCCTGCCACATTCTTATGTTAAATACTCAGTTTTAACATTTAGCGACAGTACATTAGTTTTGAATGGCAAGTTCATGTGTTATGTTCCTTATAAAAAGTGTATGTTATTTATTAATTAGTTTCATTAAAATTGGGAAAATGTAAGCTTATTGATAAAAAGATGCTGGGAAAAAAGTTTATACCTAAGGATTTTATTCTGTAACAAAAATATCTGGAGTTGAATTATATTTCTCTTGGGAAATATATAAGCTTATTAAAATAAATTGTTTATGAGCCTTTTTAGTCTGTAGGAAAAACTTATTTGGTGTAATAGAGTGTATTGTGTGAAAAATTGTAAGAGTAGATATATTAGTCTATATGGTACCATAAACACATTGACAAGTAGCACTTCGAGACTAATGACGTACGGTAGTGCTAATGGTAGAGCTTAAAAAGGCCACAGTACAGATGACAGCTTGTGTAAATAAAATGATCATTAGTCTTCAATTGCTGTTGCTCAATTATCATTACATGAAATGTCAGCGTTCATGAAAGCATGGAATTGATTTTTTTTTTTAAACTGTTAGACTTGGCGAAAATAATAATTAATGCATATAAGTAAAGCACTAATATCCCCAAACTAAAGTAAAGTTTTAATTAATATTCAGGTCTTTGTAAGTGTAGTTTTAAAACTCACAGTGAGCCTTTATCTGATCATGTGCTCCAAATAGCAGTAAACACATAGCAATCTCAAATAATAAAAAAAAATTGTTGAGCTGCCTGTGGAGAGTGAAGTTGGGAAATTTGTATCAGTTGGTCAGCAGCATTTCTTTTTATCAGCCTAAAGCCTGATTTTCTTAAAATTGCTACACTGTTGCTACACTGTTGCTACAGTGTTTTCATTGTAATTGTTGTATGGTGTAGCAGTCGCCGACACAATCAGGAAGCATCCCAATTTGACCAACTAATCACATCACCAAAAAGTTCAGCGATAGCATTTAGCAATTGTATGGAAACCAAGCTTTAGCCTAATTGTGGAGTTCATTGCCAACCATCACTCAACCATAGAGCTAAAATTCAAATATGTTAAACATTTTGAAAAGTGGCCTTTTAAGTTTTTCATTTAGTTAAGTATGTTTTGGCTCATCTTATTTTTTGTCCACCACTTCCCCCATCCCCATAAAAAGGAATAAATCGGTGAACCTAGATTTTGGGTCAGTTGTATTACAGTATTTATAAGTTACAGAATTACCTCCTCTGCAATGAATGCCTTTGTAAAATTGAGATTAAAGCTTAATACTATCATGCTAACTGTAATTTATTACCCTGCAAGACGTTTTACTTCAAACTCGAATACCGTACTGCATTAACTACAAGAATCCAGAATGATTTCACCTTAAATGTACGCCAACGCTTGGCACGTCCATTGTGCGAATTACAATACTGTAGGTAAAATGTCAGTGATATACGATTGCCTAAGCCCGGGAAATATCACCTCCCTGGTGGGTGATAAATACCTTACGACAGTATTAGGAGGCATTTGTGGAGATTAGAGGGAGTATGTTGTAATAATAAACTAACCGAGAAGCAGACTGGATAGGGATAATGTTAAGATAAATCGCTCCAATAAGTATTAACTCTAAGCTTAGCAATACCAACCAGGAACGTTTCTAAAACATGAGATAACATTGTGCAGTATTTTGTTATCTCCATCTGCCTGATGTTGATACTCTAAATATTGTTGTGTTAGAAAAAGAAGGTCGACTCTTTGTTTTTTTCATTATATAGAAATTATTACTGTATGTTTAATTTAATTGTGCCTACTGTTATGCTAAACAAATTATATTTTACATTTACATATTTAAAAAAATATTTTATGTTTATATTTTATAGAAAGCTAACGTGTCAGCTAAGGCCAGTGCATTCAAAGAAGTTCAGTTTTTAATTGTCCATGGAACCGCTGATGGTAAGTTATTATATACCTACTGAACTCTTTATTTAGTCATCAGTAGGTAATGCAACATTTTGAAAATAGGATGTTCAACAGGAGAAGGTTAAGGTTAAAGTCACGGGGGTTTTAAAATTTGTTTTTGGTTCTGTACCATGAAATTGCTCATTTTGATAGTCAAACAAGAGAAAAATTCCCATGTGTGTCCCCCCCACCCTCAGAAACAAATAACCAGGGGAATATTATTAAGCACTTCTTCAGACTGTCTTAATCCCTCCTAGCTATAAGTATTGTATAGGAGTTTTGACCACAAATGAAAATGGCCACAGGGTATAAGTAGGCCATCACACTAAATGTATAAATGTATGTATTTAAGTTCACAATTGTTCTTTTCTTTCAGACAATGTTCACTTTCAAAATTCAGCTGACCTGGTGAGGGCGCTTGTTCAAGAAGAAGTTGTACACCAGACACAGGTATCTATAATATAATATCTGTTTATATCAACTTTATATTCAGTTTTTCTTTAAATTACTACCAAAAACATCATGGGTTCGAGGTTAGCCATTAGTTTAAAGTCACTTTAAATTAAAGAAAAAGGCACTTTTTCTGCTTTTCTTTTCTCCAGGGACGAATCCAGAATTTTGTGAACGGGGGAGGGGGGCGCACAATATATTCAGAATAGATAAGTGAGTAGTGCTAATTTCAATATATGCATAGAAATTTTAAAATAATAAACAAATTTAAAATAAAAATTTAGTGGCAAAATGGGGGCACATTCCTCCCATATCACCCTACTGGATCCACCCCTGCTCTCTACCCAGGAGTTAAATGGGTATCTGGAGGGGTATTGAAGTAGTCCAAACAGAGATTCATGCAGTAGGACTGAAATACTGTACTCCTCGGAGTGGATTTACTGTATGAATATAAAAATGTCCCACCAAAAAAAAATTTTGTCCAATTTCAGCATATATTGTTTTTTAATGTTTGCAGTTTTACCCCGACCAAGCTCATTCTTTGGAAGACCCTCATGTTCAGCTTCATCTCTACCGGCTACTTACCAATTTTTTGAGGCAGTGTCTAAGCTTAGATTCAACACCTCCAGTGTAATGTATAGGAATTGTTTTTACTTTTTGATAACTTGGTGACAAATAATGGTATATGGAAAATTTAAACTCATGAAAGAGTTATATTTTAGGGGGAAATTATTTCAAAAAAATATTCTATCGAAGACAAAATTGTGGACTATTTAACCAATTGAAATTCTAGAATTATATAGCAGATTTTTATTGAACTAAGAATGAAATTGTGTGCAATTAGTAGTATGGGGTGGACAGTGTAGTGAAGAATGTCAATTTAGAGAGTTTAGAGTTCACAGAGCTTATATTTTTTTCTAATATTTTCATCGGGTTCAGTGAATAACATAAATACTCTATTATCAAATGATGATGGTAGGGTATTGAAATCACAACCGTAAAACCTCGAATTGAAGCCCAGTGGACTTAATCTCGAGATGAAGCCCATCTCAAATTGAAGTCCCCCTCTTTAGTTTGCAAAATTATCCTTGAAAAGAAGCCCATCTCGAAAAGAGGCCCATGGCCTTCTTTTCAAGATAGCATAGGCTTTTTTTCGAGATACGGTAGAACAGTACACTGTACATGAATTTCAGAAAACAAAATAAATTAAATACAAGCTTGGTTTTTAGAGTAGTTTAGGTGATTTAATGCCAGTTAAATAAACTCCATGATACAGATTGATGTTACAGTGGCCTTATTCACTGTATTATAATACAAATTTAGAAAATTTACAGCACTCATTTTGAAAAGAAGGCCCCCCCCCCTCTCTACTTTGCAAAAATAGTCTTGAAAAGAAGCCCATTTCAAAAAAATCCCATCAAAAGTTCGCAAAAATAAGAAGCCCAGAGCTCCAATTCGAGGTTTTACAGTATTATAATTCAATCCAATGACAAAAATACCCAACAAGTAAAGTGCACCATGAATATGTAACTAGAATATGTAACACAAAAATCTATACAAACGGTTTATTTCCATTGGGGTCTAATTAGGTCTTAGTACCAATTATTCATTAAAGAAAATTAAGATTTTAAAAATCAGAATCATTTCTAATCATTAATAAAATTATTATTATTTTACAATGCACCAATTTAGAATTTTGCAATACTAAAGCCAATTATGTTTTCATAATCTTATATTTTGATTTTATATTATGGAATGAATACTAAATAAAACTAAGTATATATGTTTTTGATTTTCCCCCAAACACTAGGGTAATGATGTCAAGTGCATATAAACTTTGGCATAATGCACTCTAAGACATAATATTCTTATTGATATGGTTATGCTTGTATTATCATTAATTTTATATAATTATTATTATTATTAGTGTAATGATAATGTCAACTGAATCTTGCATTCCTTAAATACAATTACATTTATTAAACATTATTTTATTATGAATATATTGTTGTCAATATTTGCCAAACCTAAAGGTAAAATATGAATATCATATAGTATTAATTCTGTTATAATTGTCTTCTTTCAATGGCTACAAGATGTCTTTCGTGCTGTGACTGCAACATATTTTTTGAGTGTTAAGTTGTACATAATTTTGTTTGTATATCAGTCAATTTTTGAGGGAAAAAAATATAATTGTTTACTACTCATGAATTTTATGATTGAAATAGTCAAATGCATTGGGTTTTTTTTTTTTTTTTGCTTTATTTTGGTAAATTGTAAACTTCAGATATATTATAGTTATAGGTCTAGTAAACTTTTCTTGGCTTCAGTACAATTTTATTTTACATTGTACCGAATATATTGAATTTAACTTGTTTGCTGCCATGGCTAATACCCGTCTTACAGAGTGTTAGGAACAAGTATAGTCATAATACCCTATTCTATCATTGTATTTTATATAATGACACTGGTGGGGCTCCTAGGGTCACAACTGCATAAAGCATGTACAAATGGTGATTTAGGGAAGGCCACGTATCGTTCGTTAGTGTGAATCTATAATCACAGGAGTTACACAGACTTGTGGTGTCAAAATAATGTTGGTGTCCATATGGCAGTGAACATGTTCAATAATAAGTTTAGTTAACATACAGTATGGTACATACCAACCATAGGCTTAGCCAGCGAGCCGTCTTTTGGATGGCCTACAATTATTTAGGACGGCCACTTTTACTGTGACGACTTAGACGGCTTGTCCTAATCAGCTCGGCCTAGCCTAATTTGGCCTGGTCTACCTTTAGCAAATTCTTTATATTCTTCAAATCTATCAAATGTTACATTAAACTAAAGCTAAATCATATTTACGTTTGATAAAAACAACATTTATTGATTGAATGTACATTGTTTTCGTACCAACATTCGGTGGGGATTCCCAAAGATGGGGTGGCGTTTTTCTCGCTAAACCCCTGATTACCAACTGAAAAATTATGCAAAATAGAGTATAAAAATTGGGTTATTTATATTTGATATGCTTAAAAATGCTTCCATTAAGACTGTAGGACAAGCATATTTCATATATATCCCCACTGAAACCCGTATTTAGACTTAATAGTGTAAGCCGTCCCATAAGTACCCATAAAAGTGGGTTAGCCTTAAACATTAGCGTAGAGTCCACTTGGTTGAACATCCTGGATGGGTCGTGTGCCCTAGGCTTCTCTTCTCTATTCTCCTGTATGAAATTTCTACTTGAGTGGATGCCGTTGTTCAAGGGTAGGACCGTAGGTAGCCTTTCTCCTCTGGATCTGTGTATGTTCCTGGGTATATTGAGTATAGGGTATATTGTTTCCATTAGTTTATTCTAACCATTATTTGCTTATAATAATAAATGCAACTGCTTTTAATAGGTCTAATAATACAATCTACAGTTATTAGTACACCCTTTATTACAAGACTATGTATTATTACAAGACTATGTAGTATCAGAAAGAGGTATTTACACATATTTATTGAATACTCACCTTTTATTAATGATAGGACTTAAAATACTATCTATTTCATATACTCGGTGAGTAGATATTGGAATTTGTACAGCCTGTATCAGTGCCAATATCTACCGCTGAATTTTTTTTTCATTTGCTGTACTGCATAGGATAGGTTCTCAACAGTAATTGTTTTATATATTATATATTTGATGTTTTTCACAAACAATTCCAAAGTGTGATATGTGATCATTTTCCAAATTTTATTTTGATGTATACCTTGATTTACGTCTTTATACATGTAATTGATATTATTCAGGTAAGCTTTTCCTTGAAATTGTCTTTGATGTAGAATTGTAATTTTAATAGTTGCTTTAGGTTGTTTGTTCAAAAAGAAGTGAAATAGTGACTAGGTTCATATATATATATATATAAATTAACACTTTGTTTATTATGTTCTAGAGATTCAGATATTATTCACAGAAATTTAATTCATTAGGTAAAAGATTAAAAACTACAGTAATTTAATAAGGGACTCATCTTTGTTATCATTAAGGCCTATTTATACAGAGCACATTACACTACCTATTTTATTTTTTTTACGGTGAATGCAAAACAAGTGACATGTTGCTGAGCATGTATAGTATACTACAGAAAACCAGAAAAATTGGTTATACAGTGTGACAACAGTTGTCACACTGTATAATTGGATTGAACTTGCAACAGAATGTCTGTGTAATTATGCCTTAAAGTTATAGTAATTTAATGAATGAATCAGCAGTATAACTGGTACAGTAATATTATTACCAAAATATCACTCCTACCTGCACCACCTTTGTTGGAAATTTATTACTGTGTTTTTTTGCTTCCACTTCAGATTTTTTTTAGTATATTAAGGTTAGGGGTGATAATTTATATATTCTTTATAGGTTCATAAAAAATTAACCATAAAAATCCTTTATATGAGTTGTAACAATGATGGTATGGTTACGGTATAAAACGTTCTTAATTTGAATAAAATTTCTTTAATCTTAAGTTTAAAAGATATGGGAAAATAAATTCCCATATTTTAGGAGAGATCATTTACCACAAAAAAGGACTGTTTATTGTATGTTGGTTGTTTAAATGTTATATTTGAGTTTTTACTGGGATCAAATGCTAACGCCATTATAGTTTGATTTGAAAGTATGATTGCTGTGGACATAATTATATTTGATTGAATACAGTACAGTATATCAATTTTGCCTTAAATTATCAAGTGTAAATTTTGTAGTTTCCTTACACAGTTGTATTTTTGAGAAAATCAGATACTAGCCCCTTTCAATTACATGTTGTGCAATTGTGGAAAAAACTTGCTTTCTGAGAGATGTTGGTCAATATATCTTGTAAACATTGTACAGTATTGCAGTATTGAATATTTTATATGGACATTAAATATTGTACAAAGAAAATCAAATAAAAAATTAAAAAAAACCAGGAAAATTTGATTCTTATGTTTGTGATCTTTATTTGCTTTTGGTTTTTGAGAGATTTAGGTTAATATATCTTGTAAACATGACATTAAATATTGTACAAAGAAAATAAAATTTAAAAAAAGAACATGAAAATTTGATTCTCGTGTTTGTGATCTACAGTACAGTATATATATTTTTTTCTATGAAACAAGGTTAGTTCCAACTAGAAAGGTATGTTTGAGTATTAATGATATAGGAACAATACCTGCTTATTGACTTTCTAAACTAAATGACTGTTCTTTAAAGGTTATCAATTAAACACAATGGCTTTTATACAATTGATTGACATTTGACATTTCAAAAGTCACTTTGTTTACATAAGCAGTACATTACCACTTGCATTGATGTGTTAAGTGTCTTAGTGAAAAGAATACCAATATTTTTAAAATACACAAAACAGAAATAAGATGTTTGTCAAATTTGGTCATGTCACTCTTCAGCTATCTAAATGAGGATGCCAATCTCTAATAGAACATTTCTTGATGTATTTTGATTTCAACATCCAATATTTGATCCTAAAACTCCCCAGTTTTATCTGAAAAATATAAATTAATATTATTTGAGCAAAAGTTATTACAGTAATGTTTATTAACATGCAGCTTTTATGTAAATTATGTAATTCTGCATGTGCCAGCATGCCTGATGTAGCACAGAAACTAAGGTAAGTCTTACATTTTAGCCTTTGGGAAGGACAATGGGCTGGAGAGAACAACTAGTTAGAGGGCTAGGGAGTCACCACTCAGTGCTCAGTGCTGGTAAACAGAGTGGTTGATGCTGGCTTGTTTCAAGCATATTTACTTAAATAGACAATTTTTTCAGGTTTCTTCTTTTTTACTAATTATTTTTCTCAGGCACCTTGAGCATTTATTTAAAATGGAGATGTGCACTACAGAAATCTTATATTATTATTTATACTATTCATTAATATTGTTGTTTTTCATCCTCCTTTTGTTTCTTGTTATTAGAACATCTATCTGTTGACCTCACTTGCAACGCAGTCGGATGCCAGACAGGCTTTGATAAAACCTTAGATCCCTTTTCCCAATAACTGGGCACACATCTTATGATCTTAAACTGTGCCTCAACTATTCATTACTGCAAGATATATCCATTACAGTTTGAACATATGTTATAATATTTGACAGAAATTGTTTTGATAATCATGTGCTGTGAATAAAGCTATGTTATTAAGAGTTTTGCTATTTGAGATGCTAAGTACAATAGAAAATGCCATTGGGCTAAATGATCGGATAATGAGTAGTTTTAACTTCATGACAAGCTCTATCAATCATATCACATCTACACATGAAAAAGCTCTCTGACACTACTTTACTCTCATTAATTCTAATTGCAGTTAGGGTTAAGAACACCATGGTAAATTGGTTTTATGACAGAATTTATTTTACTCACCGCTTTCTTCGATCTTCTTTCTTTGCCATGTTGCCTCAAGGCCTTTCACAAATTTCTCGAAAACTTCAACGCTGTCGGCCATACTTGTTATTTTGTAGTCTGCAAGGAATTTAAACATTCAAATAAATAAATCATACCTAAAATCCAGTGGACAGCAGGTAGAATGCCTATTCATTCATATGGAATTTTTTGTGATGATTAGTGAGGGTGCACTCCAAACCTCAGCTTAAGGGAGTTATAACAAGTAGGTTAGAGTTACACTTTGTAAAAATGCTTTCCTTCAAATTTTAATGTTGTGGTTTTAAATCTTGGACCAATATGAATGTTTGTTATATTATTTAATTTGTTATTCCTTCTGTGATTTGATTGGATACATATTTAATTGTTGTTTTCTTTTTAAATTATTTTAAAGTTAATTAACTTTCCAGGTTCCACCCCTGGTTTTAATAGAGATTTTCCCAGATTCTACAATTTTTATATATTTGAAATACTAGTTGGATTGAACAAATTGTATTGTGTGATTGTGAAGACCATAGTATACAAATACAACAAATAAGGACATACTGTTTTAATTTGAGCTCATAATTATATAATTAAATTGTCTACTTTGTGTATATGCCTACAATGAGTATATATTTTGCTTGACAATTATCACTTCCTATATAATTTACATTGACCATTAAATTAGATATAGTAGGATTGTCATAGTAAAAATGAAAAATGAATATCTGATTATTTTGTCAGATAAGAATATTTTTTTTTTATGGACTAGAAAATAGAGATTTTATGGACTACAAAATGTTTGTTATTGCCAATCCCTAAAATTGTGGCCATATCCTAAACCAAAAAATCTCTTCATAAGGAATTTAATTCTGGGACAGCCCTTTGGTTCAGACCCCCAACTTTTAGCACCATCACTGAATGCACTACAAACCAATTTCATTTATAGTTTATTTTAACATTCTCATCAGGAACCCATTTATAAATGTCAGGGGAAGAAATAAAACGTAAGTGTTATACGCATAAGCAGTTCAACTTGTGAGTAGAATAAAATCAATCTCCTAGCAGTTGAAGATTAAAACTTTAACACCAAGCTGTCTGCTTTTAAGGCTTTTGATGATAATTGATCACAGAGATCCTACTCAAAGATTCAATACAGCAGTCTTTGTTCGAAGGCAATTTCCATCTTCCAATTTAGTAACGTTTTTATCTCCTCTATCATGGCTTTTGCCTGATTTATCACCGCAATATAGTCACAAGTTTTACGACAATTTCTAATGAGCAATAAATCCCAGAAACCTAGTTATTGGACTGACCTTTCACCTTTGTTTGTTTCGTTGCATCTTCACCTGCACTTTGCATTTCTTTAAATTTCTGGTTTATTTCATCGTTTAATTCGCTGAAAGTAGAGAAAATAATTGTATTGTAATCATTTACAGGCATATATGTATATAAGAATAGTTTATTACAACAATGGGTAAAGTTACATATGTCCACCCTTTTCTTTGGTGTTTGTGTCAACTCCCTTATTTATTTTCCTGAATATTGTGGAAAAATGGCTACATTGTCCCACAGGTCAGTAGCGAGTAAATGGCAAGTCTACACACAAGTATCTAAAAATACTGATAAATTACAATTTTGCAACTACTTTGCCATTTTGCCACAAAATGCCTCGTACAGATGTGCAATAAACAAATGGAAATATTTATTTACACACATATAAAAATAAATATATTATAACCACCTGATAATAGGTACTGTCAATGGATTGAACTCATCCAGTTTATCAACATTCATTGGGACACAAACTCGACCAGTTTTTGGATGGACACAGAATGGGCTCTTGAGGAGATGGTTTACCCCAGTACTGACGTTGACATCCAACCGGGGGTAACAATACTGCATCTTGATCTCCTGAATACAGTGCTTCAGTTTATTATCCCTGGACTAAACAGACAGAAATGGAATTAAAATTGTAATGTCATGTCAATTAATACATAGTGCCACATTTTATGGCTTATATTCACCAAAATATAAAGAATATAATTAAATACAAAATAATCACATGGTGTATATGTTTATGTCTAGTATCTAATAACAAAATATATCAAAAAATTATTTAAATACAAAATGTGCTGTATCTTCCTCACATTTGCTAGGCCATCCTCAACCATTTCAACGATTCTATTCCATATTTCAGTTGGATCTGTCATTTGTAAAACTTCTTTGGCAATTTTAACCTTCAAAGGTAAACACAAATTAAGAAAAACAAATTTGATACATTACATATTAGGCTATGCTTATGTCACCCTTGCACTTTAACTACTCAAATTATTACCACAGTACTAAACTTCAACTCATTAGAAGGGGGTTCAAGATTTTTTTCATTTTTCATTTGAAGCTGTGCCATCTCCACACCAAATTATAATGCCTTTCTGTAGATGATGCTCTGCAAAATTAGACAAAATATATTTAAATGTATAAATGCTCCTCAACATTAGGTTTCCCACACCCACCTTGACAAAAATATTGATATTGAAAATGATATTTTATTGTTTATATTCACTTTAAATTATAAAAATAAACAAATTGTATGGTCATTGTTAATAAATAAATAGATCACTGTTCTCACTTCACTCCCAGATTTTCTAAATCCAAATTTAAATCTTTGTTGCTTCTCTGGTGTAGGTGGTATCTAAATGTGACTGGGTCTCACCTAGTAGTGTGGTGATGTGCCTACCAGGTTAAAACTGTTAAACCATGGAACACTGTTCTGGTCCGTGCTATATGAGTATTGCTCACCCAAGTGTTATGTTTATTTTTAAAAAGGATATTTTCATCTTGTATCAACTGTAGAACTTTCTTGAGGTTGTCCTTTCCATTAACGATTCCTTGATTCTCTATGGCATAATTATGAAAATACTTGTCGATGACTTTACTGGCCTCACTGAAATTTATTTAAATACATAAATATAATTTTACAATTTTCAATATGTTGAAGCTTTGAAACTTTGTGATACAATTTAGAAACATAAGAGCAGCTTAACTCAGTCAGCTAAACTGGTGGTAGCCACTGTGTGTGCGCTGAACCGTGGTTCAATTCCCATCGCTGCTCCCCCTTGTGTTTCAGCAGGAGGGCTGAAATACAAGTTACAATAGCGCACTGTCTTTTGGTCGGTGTGCATTCATGGCCCATGTGCACATTAAAGAATGCAGTACACTTCAGAAATGAGTAGGGGATTGTCTCTCTGTGTACTGCCCAATCACCACCAGAAGGACCCCACTGGAAATAAGTCTTTTCTAGATTTTCGTGGGCTATCCTTGGTGTTTACACCGAATAAATCCAATACTGTTCACATTAGTATCCTAATATTATAGACATATACAAACACAAAACTACTATCATAATTAGTTATCAGCACCTTTAGCATAATTTGTGTCGGATTTATTATCATCATCTTAGGGGTTTTAAATTACCATCCATCAACATCATAATTACCTTAACAATTATCACCACCACCAACATTTAATATCATAATTATAATGTTGAATCATCATTATCACCATTCTAATCACTGAAAAGCATAAGTTTTCCCCTTGAACGTTCTTTCACACACCTCTAACAATCACTCTGGCAGAAAGTACCCTTCAAGCTTGCCAACTTTTGACCACGTGGACCAAATAGAAACAAATAATGAAACTCATAAAAATGTAAGAGTTTTAAGACCTACCTCAAAGATGGATGGAGAGTATCAGATATGAGGTGGACTTTCTTTGTTTTGTTTTCACCTCCCTAATGAATAAATCACATTAGTAAAAAAAAAATTACAAATAGTACCTTGCAAAGGCCAACAGATTCAGTTTAGAATGGCACTATAAAATCATAGGGAGAGCTGAGTGGCCGAGCGGTAAGGCAGGGACGCCGCTAGCTACAGCCTCAACATCGGCATTGGTTCCAGCTGCTCCTCACCAATTGTTCAGTTGGTAGAACCAAGTCTTCTCAAATAAGGACTTAAAATGGAGGTCCTGCCTTTCGGAAGAGTAGGGGGTTACCCCGATGTTATGGTTCATTTCAGCCCCTGTCGTGGAATGATGTGAACTTGTAGCTACCATAAAGCGCCTCTTTACAGCTGCTAGGTAGTCACGGGACCACGCCCATACGCAATTCAGTACAATGACGCTGCAAGTTTTGGGTTATTTTCCTACCTTTACCTATTTATAGTGATAATATGACAACATTAAAATCATTCATACAGTATACTGAAGTAACAAACCTTGACAACACTCAGATACTCAGCAATAGCTGTCCTTGCATTCTGGGATAGCTTCCTTGCCGATGAATCTGCAACCCAACAATGAACACCACGGCGACCAGAATATACCCATAAAATGTGTTCAAAGCCAAAATCATCTGTCAAGCGAAATACAACTAATAGTCAATGATTACCAGCAAATTTAAGAGTCTATCCGGTATTATGTAGTCATCTGTTAATTATCTAGGAAAATTCAAACAACAACTTACAATCATATCACCATCATCATCAGCCTGTAAGGCCACTGCTGTCCGACGATTTCCTCAAACTCCTTTCTTGTCTATTCTTAACCAGATTTGCCCAGTTAACAAACAGCTTATTACTTAAATTTATAAAGCCATTCAATTATTGAATATTTGTTTAACAAGAAGTGATAATTTGCCTTTTCAATAATGATCCATTTAGATTGCTGTTCAGCAAATTTTTTTATGTGGAGCAGTCAGTACTCACACAAACTAGCTGTGTTGTAAACAAGTCTTGAGGTCTAAATCATTACAGTTATTGTACTGTAATGAAATTGTGAGGTAAAAGACAAATTGTCCCACTTACCGCGCAAAGCTCTGTTGACTACTTTAATAGCCATGGTCATAAGAGGCCAGCATTTGAGGCAGATATCTGCTCCCCTGAGAGAATGACGTAAAGAGATCTTTTAATTGATTTTCTATTAATTTTATGATTATGATGATGTATCAACACTATGCAGGGATACAGTTATGGTGGGCAGAAGGGCGGAGCCACCCTGCCTTGAAGTTTTCCACATCAGTGTAAAGACAATTTGATGGGCCTTCACCAAACCTTATTAACCCCTTTGCCCATCCTTAACATCCACTTTTATAATTTAGAGTTTACCAATGTTCTCACCCACATTCAAATGATCCAACCAACCCTGACTGAAATGTCAATTCTTGCCTTCCATATTATAAATGGTTTGTTGGTGATTTTTTACTGAATCCTTATTTTTTTTGGAACCTTGCAATTTCAAATTTTAACTGCTGGCTATGATTTTGTAAGTATACTAAAATATATCTTTAAATACTTCTATTATCACCATCAATATTATTATTATTGTTATTATTGTTATCATTATTATTACTATTATTATATTATTAAAAATGACCATTAATACTATTACCATTATACATACCATTATCACAAATTTTTATTTAACATTTATCACATTTATGAACAACTCTATGTTATGTACAACAAACATCTCAGAATTTATTATTTTGACAATACAGTTGACTTGTATATTGCATACTTGTATCATAATCAATGTCATTATTAAAATTCCTATTATACTTCACTTACTGACAACAATTCCTGACATCGTCATAGTCTGTCATATCAATGTCAAAAACAAGTTCCTTTTCTTGAGCTTGGAATGCTGCAGCCTTCACGGTCTTATGGTCCTTAGGCTGATGAAAACAAAACACAGTTTAACACTCATCATACCAGGCCTAGATTAATATTAGTGGACCCCTTTGAGGTAGGAGTCAAAATGTTCATTGTTTTTTGATAATATCAACATCAGTTCTCATTACAGCAATGAAGAAAAGCCTTATGTTCTGTTTTAAAACAGACATAGTAAAAGTCTAGTTATAGCTTACCCTGTGGGTATACACAGCTCCTATATCTATCTTGTATGGACAACATCTCTGAATTTCCTTCTCCATTTCTTGCTGATTGCTGAATGACTGGTAGCGAACATAGATATCATCTTTCAATGTAAAGGAGAACTCACGATGAGGGAAATATGTCTTTGGAACTAAATAAAGGAAAAAAGAAAAAGAAAATATACAGGTAGTAAAACATATAAAAAATATACAGATTGATAAAAATGGCATTAGATTCACTAGTAGTTTCTCCCCTTATTTAGAGAATTTGCCTGACTCAAGAGTACCAAATTCACTCACCATGAACATTATAAGTAGGCTGAATGCAGAAGAGGGGAGGGGACGGAATTTCTGTAACAAATTCCCCTTAGGCTTACAAATTAGTGGTGACGTATGAAAAAAAACTGGAAAAAAATAATTTTGTGTATTATTTTAGAAAAAAAAAAAACAAACACTAAATACATCACCCTAAAATCAAGAACTTTAACTGTAAACGCCCTTCATTGAGAAGATAACAATAGAAATACACATTTCCGTGGTTACGCTTGTATTAGATAGGGCAAATCATGCCCATTCGTGGACAACGAGTGTGCAGTGTCTGCCGATTGATGAATTACCTAATGCGAATTCACCAACTGATTAAAAGTTCAACCTGGTTTAACGAGCAATAACACTGTTATAACACACAACAGAGATAATGATCATAATCAATGTCTGTATTAAGCTTATGTAAAATCAGGGAAATAATTAATAGACAAGAAAACAACACGTCGTATAGGCCATAGCCACAGACCCTACATTATAGGGTCTGTATAGGCGAACAACTCGGGGAACAACTACATTCCTGAACCATCGCACATGTTCGTAAAAGTTACCATGTACAGAGATCAAGCCAGTCGGCTATTTTCAGCATTTGACATTCTTTCCATGTCTCCGATAACATTCCCGAATTGGTGGCATACAAAGACTTCGTCTCCAATAACATTCTTGAATTGGCGGCGTACAAAACTTTGTGTCTTTATTTTCCCAAGAGTATCATTGGACCCTACTTGTGGGAACGTTTCTCACTGAATTAATTGTTAAGGCAACTTAGAGCATCTCTGCTTTTCTTCATATAAGACAGATGCCCAGGCTATAAGCCTAGGATAGGCCTACGCTCTTGACCTAGGTCTAGTCTTCTCATTTCATTCATAGCACGCCCGCCTAGCTAGCCTCATAAAGCTAAAACAGCACGGACAGAACCAACTAGGCCTAGCTAGCTAGCCTAGCCCAGGGCCTAGGCCCTAGCCATACTTACTACAACCGTAGCTTAACCATCTATAGTATGGTCCAAAGGGAAACAGTCTTTTATAGTACGTAGACAATAGCTCTGGTAAATCATCGCTAGAATACTGTGTTACTTTGTTCTGTTCTCCTGGCATTATGATATCATTCACTGTAGGTAGATGGATAGGTATTTCGGTCACGTATTTTTGTTTTCCTCTACATTTGGTGCGACTCCTCGAAAATCATTGGCCGTATTCGACTGGTCGTTCTTCGTTAAAACAGGTAGTGGCTATTGCCGATTTGTCACTGCCGCAGTGCGAAAAAAAGCTGCTGTTTTCTATCGGCAGTGCCAAAAAGCTGCTGTTTTCTATCGGCACTGCCACAGTGCGAAAAACTGCTGTTAATTAATAGAATCGATGTATTTATCGATAGATATGGTATCAATAATTGATTAGGTCTAGCCTAGCCTATATTATTGTTAACATTATATTATATATGTTTTACAATTAATAATTATAATTATTTCTAATTAAATTTTTAAATATATACATTATATATTAGGCCTAGGAATATATTCATGTATACATAAAACAACAACAATAATAATAATATTAATAATAATAATAACAACAATAATATAATAATTATAATAATTTTACGATAGTTTGATTAATGAGATAATAATAATCAGCATATTAAATAAAATTACGTCCATGCAAAACCTGCTTTTAAATGAAAATGTTATCTACCGTATTGTATTTGATTCTGTTCTAAAAAATAATCTTATAAATTATAAGTTTATAATAATATTATTATTAATAATAATAATAAAGGTGCTCGAATAATGCTTTAATAAAGAATTAATAATACTTCATACTTCAATAGGCCTATTTACGATAGTGTGATTAATGAGACAGTTGTTAATTAATTTATAGAAATATATAATTGGTATATACTATTAATAATGATTCAGCATTATTAAATCAATTAAAAAATTAGTGACGCCGGGGCAATAGTTGATAGTAAATAACAGTACAATGAATTATCCACATTGAATGCAGGGACCTATCTCTAGTAATATACTAAAAATACAAATTATAATTCGGGACAAATAATTATCTTTACATGATATGACCCATGTCATGTGTACATCGTGAACTCAAGCGGTAAAGTAGGACGTACCGTCCCGATTCAAGGAATGACGCAGGGACCCGGCCGTATTGATAATAATTAATAATGGCTACGATGAATTTTCATTTTAAACATCTTACTTCAATCTATTATATTGTGTATGATGATGGTGATCAGGCATACAGATTTCAAGAAAAACACAAAAACAGCATGGTGATTAATCCTGGTGCTTTCTAAGACGGAGTCGACGTTAAGGTAAATAAATTTCGGGGAAAAAACTGTTCCAAAGGCATGTTTGCATACATTTTTATATCATTTGAAACATCTTACTTGAATCTACTATACTGTGTATGATGATGGTGATCAGGCATACAGATTTCAAGTAAAATACAAAAACAGCGTGGTGTCCCTGTGCATTTTTGCATACGTATTTGTGACATAGTTTTATGTACTTATTAAAACATTGATACAAACCAAAGTTGTCAGTTATTTCATTTGAAACCAGTGTCAGTATAATCTTAGGTAAGCATGTGGTTAACATAAGCAAGAATTTAGTCCAATGAAACTGTTTACATGCCCGTAGCCGGGGGGGGGTGTTTCTGGGCGTGAGGTCCACGGTCGAAGCCCCGGTGGCGTCGGCGAAACCACCAAAGCAAGGGGATTTTTGTGCTTTATGGGTCTAAATAATGCTTTAAAAGCAGATATTTTTGAAAAGGTCTTTGTCTGGATGGGTCTGCCGTGCATTAGTTTGGTTGGAGGACTTATTTGGGAAATTTGAAGAGGGAGGTTCGTCAAAAAAGAGGGGGGTTTGCTAGAAAAGGGGTTTCTCCCGAACCATAAAAGCCCCCCCCCCCCTGGATACGGGCCTGGTTTATCATCTTGATACCTTCCGACGAAAATTGACCCTACAGGCGTCACCACGGCGTCGCCACCGATCGATCTAATGTGACGTTGTTATGTGGGTGTTTTATAGATTATTGAGAATGGTAATATCACCGAAAAAAATAGATAAAATGACAGTTGAATGACCAACAATGACAACTGAAGACAATAGTTCGCCATTAGAAGATATTTATTATTTATTCGGAAAATTAATCTCAAAATCGAGTTTCCGTCCCCGACGTTGACAGTGACGTCGTATGATTTGTGTGCAATTTTTACCAATTAACCCCTAAAAAAATAGTTGAGCCATGTAGTACCTTGCAAATTAACCAGAAACCCGGTAGATTGTTTATTTGTAGCGTCCCTTCGCTGCCAAAAATAGTTTTTTGGCAGTTGCGTCCCCGGTGACATCATGAGGGCATGGTGAACGATTCTATTTTCCGCCTAACCACCATTCGTAATGTCCTTAAATAATCTTTTTTTCAATCAAATGAATTTAATAATTTCCCCTAAGAACCCCTCGATTTTCATCTATTTCCATAAGCGCCCCCTCAATTTCCACTCTGTTTTCATAAGCGCCCCGTTCGAATAAGTGCCCGTTTGAATAAGCGCCCCTCAGAAAGTGCAAAAAAAAAATATTTTAAGCGCCCGGACGCTTATTCGCGCGAGAACGGTAATGATAGTGATACTGTGTGAAAAGATATCTGAAAATATAGACATAAAAGCAGCACTAACGATACAGTTACTGAATTTGTTATTATATTTTCTTCAAGTTAGTCTTTCAATGGGCACCACTACTGCATTATGAGCACCACTACAGCAGGTGTTATTATAATTACTTCCTATAAATTACTCTAAAGTGGGTGCCACTGCATGCTGCATGTGTTATTATTTTATATATTAATCCTTAAATGGGCCAGTGATGGCGCCAGGACCGAATCGATTCTCACTTGGCTGGGGGCCAGGGGGCCAGGGGGCCACGGATATTTGATGAATTATGACGATTTTTTATTATTATTTGACAGGCATCGAGTTACTATAATATGATTTCATGTAGGCTATGTTTTCTAATGTTGACAACAGCTTCCAAAACCAAAACATTTTGAATAAAGCAAGAAACAAAGAGCATGCAATATAATTATCTAATTTATTTTCAAATCCTCATTCTTGAAAGTGAAATTCTATATTTTGGAAATTTTACATGAAATCTGTCAACCACGCTGTCATGGTCGAGGTTGCTTCACCCATCACGATGTATTCCAACCATCACGAGGCTATCTAAATGAGCATTTGTCTTAACAGAACGCAAATTATTTTTAATTAGTCTCTTTGAATTATTATTATTATTATTATTATTATTATTATTATTATTATTATTATTATTATTATTATTATATTATTATTATTATTATTATTATTGTTGTTGTTGTTGTTGTTGTTGTTGTTGTTGTTGTTGTTGTTGTATTGAGAAGTTAACACAAACAATATGGTGGCAAAACGAATATTACATGTAAATATTTTTTTTATTTGTTTGTTCCTCGACAAAATGTATCGTCTTCCCCGAGAGGGGGGCCCGCTGAAATGGGCACCACTAATGCATTATGGGCACCATTACTGCAGGTGTTTTTATATTTTATATATTAATCCTTAAATGGGCACTAGTACTGCGTTAAGGGCACTATTACTGCAGGTGTTGTTATCTTTTATATATTGATCATTAAATGGGCACCGCTATTGCATTACAGGCACCGCTATTGCAGGTGTTATAATATTTCATATATTTATACTTAAATGGCCACCAGTTCTGCATTATGGGCACCATTACTGCAGGTGTTGTTATATTTTATACATTAACCATTTAATATGGCCGCCGTTACTGCATTATGGGCACCGCTACTGCAGGTGTTATTATATTTTCTATAAGTTAGTATTCAAGTGGGTGCCACTACTGCATGTGTTATAATATTCTATATATGATCGTTAAACGGCCACCGCTACTGAAGTATGGGTACCATGAACCAATATTTCATTATGGGCACCATTACTGTAGGTGTTATAATATTTTATATATTAATCCTTAAATTTTTATAATATTTTATATATATTAATCCTGAAATGTGCTCCACTTCTGCATTATGGGCACCATTACTGCAGGTAATGTTATATTTTATATTTTATATATTAATCCTTCAATGGGCACCAGTACTGCATTGTGGGCACCGCTACTGCAGGTGTTTTTATATCTTATGTATTAATCATTAAATGGGCACTGAATCTGCATTATGGGCACCGCTACTGGAGGTGTTATTATATTTTCTATAGTTAGTATTTAAGTGGGTGCCACTACTGCAGGTGTTATATTGTATATATTAGTCCTTAAATACCCACCGCTATCGAATTATGGGCACCATTATTGCAGGTGTTATAACATTTTATATTTTAACACTTAAATTATATATTTATACTTAAATGGGCATTAGTTCTGCATTATGGGCACCATTACTGCAGGTGTTGTTATATTTTATATATTAATCCTAAAATGGGAACCGCTATTGCAGTGTGGGCACCGCTACTGCAGGTGTTATTATATTTTATATTATAAAATTATATTTAAATAGGCACCAGTACTGCATTATGAGCACCATTACTCCAGGTGATTTTATATTTTATATATTAATTATTTATATATTAATTATTATTATATCTTGACAACATTTCAAATTAGCTGTACTGCAACAAATTAAACTTGAATGTTGATAAAACAGAGTGTTGGAACACATCAAGTGTTGGCAAAAATGTAAAATAACAAAATAAATATAAATAATAAAGGTGTACACTTAAAAAGAGTTAATCACTGTAAACACCTTGGCATTGTACTTGATGAGCATCTTTCATGTTCAAAACAGGTATAACATGTACTTAAGAATAAAGTGCTGCCTGGCTTATATTATCTCAAATAATCTAGTAGACTTGTTGGGTGCAGTAAGCTAGAACTCCCATCAAGATAGGTTTCTTGTGATGTCTGTGGAAGGTGGTGTCACTATAATTGCATTGACTTTGAAAAAAGGCCAAGAGGTGACTATGTTTGTCTTATCTGTATAGCTGCAGTATGAATGATTAATCCAATAAGAAGATGACCTGGGTCAGGAGATATGCTGAATATCTATGATAGGAATATACAACATACAAATATATCTACCCATTATTTAAAAGTTTAATAACATACAGTATACAAATATTGAATGTTTTTATTCACGAAATGGAAAGAAATTTGCATTGAAAGATGGACTAGGGGGGTGGGGGAGGCCAGCCTGGGCTCCATAAATTGGAAAAATAAATAGGCCTAAATAATGGACAAAAGAAAATTGTATTCAAATAAGTCTGAGAGTGTTGTTTCTGGCCTTCTGCTTACCACAGCAGGTGGACTGAGGTGGGTAGACAAATCCCTCCCTTGTCCCCGTGTGCTATTACTCCTGGATCCGTCAATGATAATAGTAAGCAAAAATCGATATATCAATATGTAGTTGTCATTCATCAAATTTCTGTGCTCTTATAAAAGTTTCTGTGCAAATCAATATAAAATGATTATGTAGGAAATCAAAACTTGGGTCCCCAAAAAAAAAAAAGGAGCGGATCACACTATGTAGACACAGACACTCTTTCAATCTTATTTCATTCTTTTGCAATTGTAACACTCTGCAAAATGACTGATAATTAATGAAAAAAAAGGAAACACACACCGATGTTATTCATGTGTAATTGATAATAAAAAATAGTGTTCGCCCCTTGATCGCGATGATTCCTTTTGTAAATATAAATGTTATGATGATTAATTGTTATTTTTTCCTCACCGATGCTGTGCATGTGGCATTTTGGAAAGACGAATAAGACCTAACCATATTTATAAAACTCTTCTCCCTTTGTTTCCTGAATGATTCATGATAATGAATGATGAATTATTATTATGAAAAAATAGTAATAAAATAATAATGATGAATATAATAATAATAATAATAATAATAATAATAATAATAATAATAATAATAATAATAATAATAATAATAATAATAATAATAATAATAATAACTTTGCCTACATGATTATGGGATGTTCCCGCGGAAAGTCTCGTGGGCCACCCTATACTTGCTTGATACTTGATCGATGTTTTTAAGTCGGTTGGTAAGCTTTTAGCTTATATGACCCATCCAAAACTTCTTACACGATTCATCAACAATAGACGTTTTGGGTTTTACTGAACAAAATTTCTTTACCCCATAAAATTTAATGAAAATAAGATGATTATAATTGTCACAATGTATACATGATGTTCTCTAAAGTGTACTTTCTGAAAAAAATACTTGTATAATTAATTACTTTAATCTTATTGTTATTAGTTTTTTATTGTTATTTTCTATAAGTACGAGAATGAAAATTTACAATTTAGGTTAACCCAGTGATCGTTTAGTAAAGATTTAAATTCATTTAAACTAGCCATTACAACTATAGCCGGCAGACTGTTCCAAACATCAACCACTCTAGAACTAAATGTATATTTTCCGGACATCTAGTATAGCCCTGTTTTTATATAGGTTAAACTTGTGGGGGACGGACCATTATTCCGAAGGCCCATTGGTCCGAAGGTCTATTGGTCCGAAGGCCCATTGGTCCGAAGATCCATTGGTCCGAAGGTCCATTGGTCCGAAGGCCCATTGGTCCGAAGGTCCATTGGTCCGAAAGTTTAAGATAGGACACAATAAGATACGGTACCATATTTCATAAATAGAAACAAGCACCATAGTGACAATCACACAAAATTACATATGGACGACAGATACCCTATCAAAGATGAAATCGGGATTCAGTGAGATTCCATCAGAATGACCCCATCCGCCGGAATTTTGTTCAGATTCCTCGGGATGGGCGGGAATTCATTTGCAAAATTACGGGATTTTGTACGCAATAATTGGATCGGCCGGATTTGGTAAAATTACGGGATTTTCTAAAGTCAGGATCGGCGGGATTTTTTACGCAATTTCTGGATCGCCTGGATTTTGTTTATAATTACTGGGTTTTTTTTTTTACATAATATCGGGATCGGAGGAAATTTGTTTTTAAAATTTCTGTAGGTTCAATAACGATTATCACCGGAGGACCACCGTGGCTGGCTGAAACTAAACCGGCTTTAGAAAATCCCGTAATGTTACCAAATCCCGCCGATCCAGTTATTGCGTACACAATCCCGTAATTTACTGGTGATAATATTGACAACAATGAAGGGCTAATCGAAGTTCATGAAATCTGTAGACTTGATAGGCAAGTTGGTATATTACTTTACATTAAAAATGGTATTCTATTAAAGAAATTAATATGTTTGACGAAGATGGAAATCACTATGTGGAGGCCTACTATGGGTATTCATATATTGTGTCCTCTGGTTATTTTTCCCTCCATTCTGACTCGACTCAATCATCTAAAACTGCACATTATTTTCCTTGAATAGAATCTTTATTAGCTTCATGATTTTATCAAGAATGTGCGCACCAAAAAGAATGTCGTACCTAGGATAAAAGCTGTGTGAACGTTCACAGCAGACTATAACTATGGAATGAAATAGCATTTTAATAATTAAGAAAGCTATAACAGACATTATATTATATCAACCGTATTTGTTAGAAATAACCTGTGGTTTTTTTTTTCTTCTTCTCTTGTTTAATAATGACTGATAGGCCTAAGCCGCGGATTCAGAGCGGGGCTAAACAGGCTTTAGCCCCCACCCCCAAAATAAAAAAGCGATAAAAGAAACAAAAAGAGGGAGAGGGAGAGAGAGGAGAGAGAGGGGGAGAAGTAGAGGGGAGAGGGTGGGGAGAGAGGAGGGGGAGAGAAAGAGAAAGAGAAAAGAACATTAAAGTTGATTGTATACTGTACACTTCGTTTTTCAGTGATAAATGAAAACAAAATGATAGTAAAATCCACCAGTATCCCATAATGCGACCCTAATTTTTTTTTTCATAAAATCTCTACTGCCGTGATAGCGCTCTAAAAATGGTTATAGGCCTACATAGATAACTGTACCTACACAATTTTTCATTGTTGGTTCCGCTACATCATTATGCAGGTGCCCTCTAGTCTCTCGAGAACTATCAGAAAATGAAAACAACCTATAATTATGTCTAAATTGTCGATACCATTAATAATTCTAAAAACTTGAATCATATCTGCTCTGAGTCGTCTATATTCTAGAGTGGTAAACCTAAATAATATAATATAGTCCTATAGGACTAGACTAGGGGAGACGAGTCTCGGAGGAGTACGAATGTGAACCCAACTGCGTCTGGTGTTCACGCATTTGATGAATAAACCCTTCTGTATATTCATCTTTTCTTGGTGTCTGGATTCTCATTGTATCTTCTGATCTGACAATCGAACATGGTTACAATAGTAGTAGTAGTAGCATAATAATAATATTAATAACAATATATTTAATACTAATTAGTAACATTAGCACCTTCAATAAATTTGACAATGATGAAGATAATAACAATATGACTACGATAAGACAATTGAAGAGCAATTATAATATAAGAATATAGTGTTAATGATAATAACAATAATAATAATCAGAGTAATCATAATAACATTAATGATAATTGAATAATAATAATAATAATAATAATAATAATAATAATAATAATAATAATAATAATAATAATAATAATAATAATAATAATAATAATAAAAATAACAATAACTATACAGTAATAATAATACAGTAATAATAATATTATGGCAACTCTGGCGTACAGTATGATGGTGGTATGATTTGCGATGGCATGATCATGAATATTGATTATGCGGTTCAGTAGTTTTTTTCGGGTCAAAACAAAAGTCACGCCACTTCATAACAACACAGGCATCCGCTTGATGAAGCGCTGCAATGTGCATGTTCTTGTAGTAGTGTAGGTGTAGTCTGTAAGTTATTCTTTTTAACGGTTGGTAGTAGTCTTTGTGTAATTTACGGTGCACATTGGTTTCTCTAGGCATTAAGCTAGACTAGCCAACGCTTAGTAGAGACACGAGAGGTTTCTCACTCATATCAGCTAGCTTGTGTCAATATTAAAGCAAGCAGCACTCAAACAGTCCTCGTCGAGGCGCCACCTACCCAGAAGGCTAGGCCCCTAGGTAATTAACAAATGTTTTTATGCCTGGGCCTAGCCTAGCCCGGTGCCTAGCCCTAGTCCATACATACGCCTCTAGCTAGTTAGTAGAGCCCAGCTAGGTCTAGCATGTGTAGTTAGGCCAAAGTCTGTAGAAATTCAGGTCTGATTAATATTATCTGAAGTGATCATGCAGCCTAAAGAAAGAATTGAATTGCGAAACTGGAGAAAGCATATCTTGATCATTATCAACATTGACATAATCAACATGCTCCCCAGAAATTTTTTGCCCTAGCTAGATGCCTAGAAATGCATTCTTTGTGTTTGTCATTTTAATGTAGTATTACTGGATCATGGTGTGATGCATGGACCGCGGGTGTGCAGCCAGGGGCGGCTCTAGGATATAATTTATGGGGGCTCTAAGATGTCCGACGGGTGGGGGGAGGGGGGCTAAGTATTTATGGGTGTAACTATAGCGTGCAGTGTTATCTGAGGGCCGATGAAGGCCCGAGCTGGGTATGGGAGGGGGGTGGTGTCCCCTCCTCCCAAAACAAGATTGAAAAAAAAAATTGGGACTTCTAGATGTTCTGCTTGACTGATCAGACGCAGACGAAGCGATTGCTGAGACAGGCTTGGCGTAGGCAGTACTGGGATGGGAAAACTAGGCCTATTTTTAATTTTTTTTGTTCCGACTGCCCAAATAGCTTTGGCCAATAAGGGGCTTGTCCAGACCGGGTGGGGGGGGGGCTTAAGCCCCTGTCCTCCCACTAGCTGTGTGCAGCAGAGGTCAAATATCTTTTACAATTAGTTATGGTTTGGGTTAAAACATTAAGAAGATGTTTGACCTTGGCTACATACCCGCTCTCCATATTTTTACATACAACTAAATATCTGTTCGTGAGCTTATCAATCACAGTGACATGTCATGAGCTGCATGCATGGCAGCGTGATAATGCTCTTTGATCTTAGGCCTCAACTATGGTGTTATAAAATCATTAGCAGCATCTTTGTTCACTTATTGATAGAAAAAATTAAAATTCCATATCATTCCAAAACTCACAAGGTTTAATGGAAAGTTAACAAAAACTCTCAAGATCCCAAGGTGTAATTAAAAATCCCAAGATCTTGGGATAAATCGAAAGCAGTGGGCACATTGCATATAACACCATAGTTGACAATGTGAATGAGGGCTGTTTATTAGTTAAAAATAAAAGAACCATTGGAAGCTTATTATAGTAGTTTTTCAATTCTTCTGATTGCTTTTTTAAAGCCATTTTCATCATTTTCCAAAAATAATAAGGCGCATTTTTAAGTAAAATCTTTTGATGTGTCCCGTTCGCGGATATGTAGTTTGTTTCAGTACGTAGGCCTAAAGTTGAGCAAGAATATGCCCCTACTGTGTAGATGCTAGGAAATCGCACCGTCTCATCTTTTTTAGCAAATGCTTTTTATTGTGTTTTAATTTGACAAGTAGAAGTTCAATAAAATTTATCAAAAATACTTTACACCTCCCACAAAAAAAGAAGTTAAAAATCAAGGCCATTCTCATCCCCCACACCCCCAACTTCAGAAAATTCTACACAGTTGAGTCGAAACAAACAAGATATGGCTCTTGAAAATCCAGACACTGTTTTGTTATCAGTACAAATTATAGTAGAGTATAATAGCATTAATTGAAAAAGCTTTATATTTGGATGTAAAGATTTGGCTTGCCACCAATGCGGTTTATGAAATCTCTAGGCCTAGGCTTAACAGTAGGCCCCTAGCTAGGCCTATCCCCCGCCCCTGAACATTTCTGAGGGTGTGACGCAAAACAAGTATATTTTTTTGGCCTTATTGGAATTTTCAAAATAATAAAATATAAAATTAATATAAAATAAATTTTATTTTATATTATATTATTTTGAAAAATTCCAATAAGAGGTACATATTTGATATGAAAAAAAAATCACAGATAATAAAAGATAAAAAATTGAATATATGATATACTTCATTTATTTTAAAAATAAGAAAATTTTATTTTGTATCTGTGATTTTTTTTTTTTTCATATTAAAAATGTTCTGAAACTGAAGTGAATAAATGTACAAGGTATAGAAAGCAATTGCTTATACTCATTTGGCTATTTCTTTGTGATATTTATTGTACTACACTCACTACACTCACCATAACAGAAAATATTATATTACAACATTTAGCACACAAATTTATAGAAGTACATCATTAGTTGTTATTTTCATACAATTTATTTTCCGAAAATAATATGTTGAGTTGGTATCAATATATTTTACTAGTTGAGCAACTCATTTTGCTAGTTACATTTTTCACAACTAGCAGATTTTAGCAATAGGTTGCTAGTGGGTAAAAATGTAAATTTCTAGCCCTGTATGTATAAAAAAATTATTCATCCATCTTGATACATTTTATTCATCCTTTATATATTATATACTATTTAACTTGTTATATTTCATTTTCATTGGCTCAGGCTAGTGAGATCATAGGCCTACATTCGGCTGATTAGCCAATCTGTATTCATATATTGTGTCCTCTGGTTATTTTTCCCTCCATTCTGACTCGACTCAATCATCTAAAACTGCACATTATTTTCTTTGAATAGAATCTTTATTAGCTTCATGATTTTATCAAGAATGTACGCACCAAAAACTTGAATGTCGTACCTAGGATAAAAGCTGTGTGAACGTTCACAGCAGACTATAACTATGGAATGAAATAGCATTTTAATAATTAAGAAAGCTATAACAGACATTATATTATATCAACCGTATTTGTTAGAAATACCCTGTGGTTTTTTTTTTCTTCTTCTCTTGTTTAATAATGACTGATAGGCCTAAGCCGCGGATTCAGAGCGGGGCTAAACAGGCTTTAGCCCCCACCCCCAAAATAAAAAAGCGATAAAAGAAACAAAAAGAGGAATCTTGGAATTTTTAAAGCAATCTTGGGATTTTTTAGATTCAATCTTAGGAACTTCGATTTTTCCCAGTGGTCACACTGGTTAGTATAATTCTTGTAAAGATGCATGGACGAATATCTTTTCCAATTAGTTATGGTTAGGGTTAAAACATTAAGAAGATATTTGACCTTGGCTACATACCCGCAGTCCATGGATCGCACCATATTTTTACATACAACTAAATATCTGTTTGTGAGCTTATCAATCGCAGTAACACGTCATGAGATGCATGCATGGCAGCGTGATGATGTAGTTTGCAATTCTACGCGCAAGATGTCTGTCCTTGGGCGCAAGAGCTCGGGATAGACCTCTAGAAGTGAGTATCGTGCCCAATGCATCATTCTTGGTAGATATATCTCTGTAGTATTAGATGTTGATGTTTTAAAATTTTTTGACTGATCTAGATAATTATAAACTTGGCCATAGCTCTCCTTTTCCACACTGAAAAGTATTTTATTTGTACCGGGGGAATACATCCAAAACTCAGAAATCAGTCCCATTTATCATGAGCAACAGACCATTTTTATTACTCTATTTTGAGCATTTTAATCTTGTAATGTTAGCTCACAATTGTTTAAAATTGTTTTTTCTTCATATATATTACAATATTTTGCAATTGAAACATTCTATTGCTATGAAATTTGTTAATACTCTGTTAATTTCTTATGAGTAAAGATACCAAGATATTTTATAGCCAATTGAATGGTGCTTATTTATTCCAATCTTAAATTTTGTATTTGTCCTCGTGTGGGTATGCTTCTTGCCAGCATTGGTAGTAAGGATAATTGATTTGTATAGTGCCTATACTACAGAATAATTTGGTGGTACCAGGCTTCTGTTAAATAATTAACTATCTTCTAATCTACATAATTTATAGATCCAACAGTTTAAAACATATGTGCAGTAGTGTGCAATTACATAAGAATCCATTAAATTTTACTTAAAAATAAAACATTTAAAGCAAAAAGTAGCACTCTGAGAAAAGTTGAGATTTTTTTTATCTCTAGCATTCGTAAAACAGTATACTGATTTAGTATACATTATAATACATTGGTAGTTGGTAAAGTGTAGACATTAACTATGATATTCATGGTAGAAAGTAATTATTAGAGATAATGGTAACACATTTTAAAGGTAGGGCATTCTGATTCACAATGACAGGAAATGTTTACATGAAACATTTGTCATAGTTAAACTTTGCCCAACTCAAATAATTTCGCCAATTGAATGGTGCTTATTTATTCCAATCTTAAATTTTGTATTTGTCCTCGTGTGGGTATGCTTCTTGCCAGCATTGGTAGTAAGGATAATTGATTTGTATAGTGCCTATACTACAGAATAATTTGGTGGTACCAGGCTTCTGTTAAATAATTAACTATCTTCTAATCTACATAATTTATAGATCCAACAGTTTAAAACATATGTGCAGTAGTGTGCAATTACATAAGAATCCATTAAATTTTACTTAAAAATAAAACATTTAAAGCAAAAAGTAGCACTCTGAGAAAAGTTGAGATTTTTTTTATCTCTAGCATTCGTAAAACAGTATACTGATTTAGTATACATTATAATACATTGGTAGTTGGTAAAGTGTAGACATTAACTATGATATTCATGGTAGAAAGTAATTATTAAAGATAATGGTAACACATTTTAAAGGTAGGGCATTCTGATTCACAATGACAAGAAATGTTTACATGAAACATTTGTCATAGTTAAACTTTGCCCAACTCAAATAATTTCTAAGTCGATCTTATTTTAAATGCCAAATTGTTGTGTTTTCCATTAAGAATCTGCAAGTAAAATTTTTCTAAGTCAAACAATTTTTTTCTATGATCAATAAATTGAATGTTCTATAAGTACTAATGAATATTAAGAATCTGCAAGTAAAATTTTTTCTAAGTCAAATAATTTTTTTCTATGATCAATAAATTGAATGTTCTAATGAAGTACTAATGAATACAGTACATTACGTTTTTGACGATATTAATAGCAGTGACATAAAAAAAATTGGGGGGGTGGGGGTGCAGTAGAAGAATGGGGAGAGGGTGGGGTTTGGTGGCTTGCATTACCTTAAAAAATGTGCCTGTTAAACTGAAAACAAATTAAAAATTAATAAAAATCATCTCATATTTACCTTAATAATCCACTAGTAGCACCCTTAATTTCCATCGAACGAGGCATCGTTTTAACGTACATCCCCGGCTAAGTCCTCGCCACTTACCGCCGTAGTCAAGGTAAAATGCCCCGCTAATAAATGATTGGATGATAAGACCTACTGTAGTACTTGAAGGTCTTGCATTAGGTCTGAAATCGGAGAAACACATGAGAGCTAGGAGGAGCTAGGCCAAGGAAATGAGCTTGTTTAATGGAAGCACTACGCATACGTATCACTAATCAGATTTCTATTTAAGTTTGGAAGTGTAAAAAAAGGGAGTGTATTGACAGATTGATTGTAGAAAAAGAAAATGATTGATTGATTTAACTAATTGATAGAATTTAATTATTCAATATTTAAAAAGAATATTCTTGGCCCTTCCGAGGCCTGTTACATCTACGGTAAATTTTAGGTACATCCCGGCTAGGGCCCCTCTATGGTCGGGGTGGGCGGGACTACATTTGACAAGTGCATTATAATCAGGATGTATATTTTTTTTTTTTCAAATTCTTTTTAGATAATCTTTAAAGTGATTTTCCACATGCTAAAGATAATCCTAAAACTAACGGTAAAACAACATTTTTTTCAGCGATTTTCTTATGTAAAACATATGTATTATACTACACTATTAAAATGATACAAGTACAACCATTCTTTCACCAGCAATATATTGATTTAATAGAGAAATTGATGATGTAAAGTAGAGCGTTCGAAAAAATCGTAGTTTATGCTAGATATAGGCTTAGGTAGTAAAAAATGGCTAAGACTGCTGACCTCGTAGAAAAATTTTGTCAACCTAATTTTTTCCAAATTTCATGGGCTGAATTTATGTGTGGTCTTCCAGCTTGTTCATATAAGAATGTTTAACTGCATGGAGGTATTTAATCAACGTTAGTAGAATATGAGGCTTGCCGTCCCAAAACCAGCTTCAGTGACCAACAAATGAAAATCAACTTTTTAATATATTCTTATTCTTCACATTATAAGCTTAAAATGATGGGTCATTTACTGGGATGGAATTATTATTGCTGAAGTTACGAGTAAAAGTATTATGGCTTCTCTAAAATACAATACTGCAACATTCTTATGCTAATTACACAGTTTAGCAATTAGCGACAGTATGCTGCGGTTGGGATGGAAAACTCGTATGAATTATAAGACAAATAAAGCCACCTTATTTGCTGAAGCACAGTGACATTTGAAAGTCAGGATTGGTCTGTTAGTTATGAGTTTCTTTATTTTATAAAATATAGACATGGGCTTAATTCTATGTTTCATTACTATTGGCCCTGTCACACCTTGACGATTTAGCCAGCATATGCTGACGTAGGGAAAAAATGGAGAATATGCTGCCGTACGTCAATTAAGGTATTGGTAAGTTTGGTATAAGTTAAGAGCACGCTGGTATACGTCCTAGTACAGCGAGTACGTCGAAAATTTTCGACGTATGCCAGCGTATGGGTCGTACGTTCCACATACGCGGGCTGTAAGTTGTAGGTAAGTTAAGCGATCGTTGACCCACGTTGACACGCGTTACTTGTAAGTTACTCAAAAGTCAAAATGTATTTCTAACCTATGAGTAACGTGCTTCAAACTTATATATAACTTATAACGAACTTATCTCCAACGTATATTGACGTATTTGACGTGTTCCGGATGACCACAAAACTGAACGTGTTTCTAACTTAGTTATCGTATAATGGCATATTGGCAGCCTTTTTAGGGGAATAGGTATATTAAAATGGAGTGGTATCAATACGGTGATGTTGATACTGCGATGTCTAGTGCGGTTATGATTTGAATCGACGAACGGAAGCCTTTTTATAGGCTACGTCATGTGATAACCGGTGATACGCTGCTGCATGCTGTGCATAAGGTAGACTATCGCTAAGCATAAGTTGTGAATGCCGGCAACTGGCTAAGCGTTCGTTCGTGCAAGTTTTCTCTAAGTAATCAAAATGTTGTATATAATTTACTAATAAATACGTTATTTATACGTCTAATACGTTATGAATTCACTAAGTTGAAAAAAAGCATTGATAGTTTAGCGTATGCCAGCATTTTAGAGAAATTTTGATACGTTTGGCATACGCTGACTAAATCGTCAAGGTGTGACAGGGCCATAACCATCACTCACTCACCTAATATATTTTTGTTAGTAAAATTTAAATGATGGGCGTTACTGTAACATTCATGGCTAAAACTGGTACAGTATAAATTTTATAAACAGATTTTGAGATTTCGGGTTTTTCTCTTAAATTTAAATATTCATACTAGCAGTTAATTTTTTTTAATTCTTGTAATTGTTTTCAATTCTTCTGTTAGTCATGTTTTTGTTTTTATTTTATAAAACATAGATATGGACTTAATTCTATGTTTCATTACTACAGTAACCATCACTCACTCACCCTATATATTTTGATCAGTAAAATGTAAATGACAGGGGATTCATGTCTATAGGTTTTATAGAAAAAACTTTGAGATTTTGGGTTTTTTCCCCTAAATTGAAAATGTTGATAGTAAAACTTAATTGTTTTCAATTCTTGGATACTAATTATTTGCATATTTACATGATTTTGCTTCATGTCATTAACATCTTAATCAGCTTGTCTTAACTGGCTGATAATTAGCATTAAAACCAATGTTATCATATGTGATCTTACAAAATCATAGCTGCACACCTTGCTGCAAAAACAGTTCTATTAAAGTTTTATAAAATACAAGACCCTGGGTAAAACTATAATACAGTCTTGGGACTTTCACACATGATGAAATTGAATAATTGCTAACACACACTACATTTTTTTTGTATAAATTGGTATGAAATTCATTTCTAATTTTAACACTGTGAGACAATCTGATGCTGAAGTACCTTGTTTTGAGAAAATTTTAAATTGTTATCTAGAACACACTCTGCCAGAAGGTACCTTTTTAACAGGACTTTTATCTCTTTTTAATTAATATTCCAAGCTTTTTGTGCCCACGCAAAGTACAATTTAACTCATCTTTTTAAAAATAATATTCAATGTACAATACTGTTAACTAGAAAGTATATTTGCGTACCATGACATATTCTCTCTTATATAGCATAACTACCAGCATTTAAAAAAAATAGCTACTTCACTATTGGAATTTGCATTATCTGTATATATACCAAATTTATAGTATTATTCATCCATACCAGCATATCCTACAACACAGATTCTTAGAGAGGTTTATAAAAATCAGTTACTGTCAACTTAGCCCATTCTCTTGGATGTCACTAGTCCTACAACAGCTTGGTTTAATCTGTTCTACAAATTCTAACGGTGATATTTTACCAGGATTTTTACAATTTAGTAAGGTTTTTTTTTTTCAGTTTCTGATTGAATCATTGATTGATTGTTTCTCTGTAAAATAGATTGCAGTAATAGATTATAATTTATATTTAGGAATACTTTTTATCAGAGATGTTCCTTATTTCATTGCTTTATTGTGTGAGAATTATGTGGTATACTCCACAAACTATGTTAACAAGAGGCCCTTTTCCTCTCCAATAAAACATAGTCATCTATTTATATTATGATTATTTCATTTGGATTCGTGTATGTAGTAGCATAATATATAGGTGAAATACAAAATGTCTAGCTTAACTATTTTTCTATTCCTTTTGTGTATTGAAATGCATTCAGCATAATTTAATGTGAAATTTTTTCGTATTTTGATAATGGAAAGGTACTTATGGATAATATTTTGAAATTTCCACAACCCATGTTTTTGTAACCATACTGCAACTTGTATTTTTTTCAGGACTAGTCCTAGAAAGTAATAAGATATTGGTGCATTTTTTACGAATCCACTTAATGTGATGGCATCGCAACCGAATCCTTCGGATGGCAAGAAGCGTATGCACTTCCGGTTAGGTTCCATTACTGAGACAGAGGTGAAGTTTGTTAGTAAAGATGCAAGTTTGAATGGAGACGTCAATGGTGCCGCAGATGAGGAGGTGGAGGTCAGAAAAAGGTATGTAAAACCTATTATATATTATATTTGTTGGAGTTAGTGTGGAGGTTTTCTGTTATGTGATGATATAGGGATTCATGCATTGGTTATATCCTTGTGTTTTTGTTAAATAATAATAATCCTACTCTATGGGAATTATGCTGTTTCTCATAACAAGCTCTCAAGCTTGTGATATACTGTAGAGCTTGGTTTCCATACAATCGCTACACTGTCGCTACAGTTGATTTACTGCAATTGTTGCACTGCGTAGCTGTCCCCAACGCAATCGGGAACACTCCCTGATTCAACTCACCAATCAGCATCACTAAGTCGGTCGGTAATAGCATGTAGCGAATATGGAAAACAAGCTTAAGTCATCATGATTCAAATAGCTGAATAATACTGACCTGCAGTATAAGTGCGTGGTAAGCCTACATCACGGTGTTACAATATTTTAGGGCTAGGTGATAAAATTTAGTGATCAACTTTGATATTATTCTGGATACAAGGAGGAAAAACAATTTTTGATATTTTGTATAACCTCTGATTTTTTTAAGATGAAAAGTTTGTTTGACAAAAAGTCAGGAACAGTTAATGAGAATATATATTTGTGAGAAAAGGGAGTTGAGGGAAGAGGAGGGAAGGGGTGTAACCACCCCTTTTTTTACCAAATGAGCAAGTTAATTAATTTCAAAAATGAATTTTATGATATACTTTGGTATTTTCTGGGGCAGTACATCTTTAAAGTTATATACTTTATTTTTGGCTTCAAGTACATTTTACCTATTATTTACAGTGTCTTAAATAAAGTATGTCCTGTAATACAATATTTGATTAATATGTCTATGTAATGATTTTCTTTCTTAGTAGTTTTGTATGTGTAATACTAATATACCAAACCCAAAATAATTTTTATTCATTCTGCTTTTATTATCAAACTCATTGCAGTATAAAACATTACTGAATTGCAAGTAGCTGTACAACAATAAACATATATTTACAAATTAATATGTAAAATAAACATAGTTTCAAATTGTTATTAAAATTATAGGCCTAAGTAACTGTACAATACTTATGTAGATTTTTAAACTCAAAGAAAAAATTTATGTAAACTTGCAATGCAATAAAAATGTTGGTTAAGTTTGTACTTCTGTTTGAACAGGGTGCCCATATTTTTCACAGATGATCATGTGGAATAAACTGTAGTTTATATACCAGCATATATGTAATACAAGGCAGTCAATATTTACTATGCTAAATCTCCAGATCTGAATTATGGACGTAGCAATTTACATAAATTAAAGTGACAATTTTTAGAAATTCAGCCACTGATGTCGGAATATCTCTTTTCCTTATTATTCAGTGTTGTACACATCAACAGTCAAAGGGTTTGAATATACAAGATATATAATTCAAGTTACAATAAAACTTTAAAATAAAAATTTTTTGAACAATGCATTATGGAAATATATATAACAATAATAATTTAACATGATGTGCAATATAATATAGTAATACACACATTAAATTATCATTACCATAGTTCTCATCTATAAATAACCATTTGAACACAAAATTAGGCTGATTTTTTTGGAGAGTGGACTTATAAACGGGAATCCCTTTTTACAAAAAAATGCCAGCATTCAAGTGTCCAATTTTTTTTTCTGAGTTGGGCTATACATAAGTAACTACAATTATCAAAAGCTGTAGAACAAGATTTTGCCACTTTAGAATTCTTGTCTCAAAATTGATTAATCATAATATTTTTTTGTGAACATGTGTTTCTTTTATAAGAATTAGCCAATCAAAATCTGTTATATATTTATATATTAAATTATTTTCAAAAGTGCTTTTACAATATTTTCCTGCACTTAAGTACTGTAAATTTCTACATTCCTTGAACTTGAAATATATGAATTGTTGTGGATTATTTTTGTTCAGTATATTTTTAACTAAATTTTACTGTTGTTATTATTTCTCCATACATTGTTTGCAATCTTCTTGAGATCCATTTCAATAGGATAAATCCAATGTTATAGTTTGGATACAACCAGTGCTAATACTTTCAGCCTTGGTATTGTTAGATTAGAGACTTGATAAACTAACAAGATAATGTGTGCAGGTCATCATTTCCTTCTACTGACCATGTCGACACAGTCACACAGTAGATGCTGCCTTGTTTGATAGCAGTAGAGTTGGATGATCACGTTTTTCATTGACATACAGTGCACTTTTTAGATAATTTTATTGTTAATATTTAAAGGTACAGTATGATAGCGAGGAATATTGGCCAGTTGCTGTTGTTGCTGCTGATGTCATTGTAGCTGTTGTGGTTGCTTTTGCTGCTGTTGTTTTTGGTGCTGTTGTTGCTATTGATGCTGCTGCTGCTAATGTTGTTTATGTTGTCGCTGTTGTTGCTGGTGTTGTCGCTGCTGTTGTTGTTGCTGTTGTTTTGTTCGTGTTGTTGCTGTTGTTTTGTTCGTGTTGTTGCTGTCGTTTTGTTGCTGTTGTTGGTGTTGATGTTGTTTTATGCTGTTGTTGGTATAGATGTTGTTGCTCTTGTTTTGTTGTTGCTGTTGTTGGTGTTTTTGGTGGTGTTGTTGCTGTTGTTCTGGTGTTGCTGTTGTTGTTATCTCTAGAATCACTAGGTCCTGTCCTCCAGAGATTTTTCAGTAGGCGTATAGGGACTTTGGTAGTTGAGGTAATTATTGCTATATAGATTATAAATATATTTTGCAACAGGTATTTTTTTTTATTGACTTTGAACTAGCGATGTTGACATTTTCAAAACTCATCACATGAATGTTAGCATGCAGACATAGGGGTGGTAACATTACTAATGTTTTTCTTTGTATTTAGGTCTGAGAGTGCTCCCGCTGATACAACAGCTGCTGCAAAAGCCAGCGGAATGCAGTCAGCCAGACGAATATACAGGTAATTATTTATAATTATGTAGAACCTCAAGTTTATCAGTTCACATTTTTTATACACCTTTGACATATAAATGGCAGTTTTAGTATTTTTGATGACAAGTTAAGCTTGTTTTTGCATACTTCATATCCATGGTAGCTTTACATTTCAGAGAAACTTCACAAGCACTTTCCAGGGATATACTGTAGACATATTTTGTATATGGTTATCAAAAGTGTGATTTGTTGAAAGCATGGATGTTTTTTCATCTTTGCTTATTTTGTGTACAATGCTTGATACCAAGTTTATTCTGTCCCAAAAGTAAACTAATAATTATTGAGGCTTTCTAAAAAACACATTGGGTAATATATAAATATAATTTAGATAACTTGTTGTCAATAGCTTGACCTTATTTTATGAATTCTACCATTAACCTTACTAGTCTCATACTGTAGGTTAAATCAAGGTTCCACTGTAAATTATTTTTCAATGTCAACAATAATTGGGAAGTCATTGAACTCTAGGCTAATATTGATTTAATTGTTACCTACTATTAGGTATGTTCATAAGCACTCATCATTTTTTAAACTTTCAGAGATTATTATCTTTCACCATGACAATAAACATAGTTATTTATACTGTGGAAATTCAAATATTTGCAAAATACTTGTGATTGTTACTGAAATTATGGATAATATGGTAATTGGACCTGTCCAGGAAAACCAATCATTTGGTTCTAATGCTCTATTATAGTACCATATCCTGTTCTGAGGCTTTGGGAGTTTACATGTTTAAACTCAGGATCCCTGGATCCGGATGTAAACCAACAATTTCCCTAGGATTAGAAAATATACCAGCCATTTATCTGGTACTCGTGAATGAACTAACATCATTTGCATTGTGAGATTACGCCAATCAAGAGTGAGCCCTTTAAAACATATATAGAATGGGTTTAGTGACTCACAAGACAAAGTGAAATTGAAACCTATCAGAAATGGATATTCTTTTAACCTACTGTAGGCCTACCATGTCCGGCCTGAATCTCATTGAATTGGACGGCAGAAGGCAATCTCAGGGCTCCGATTCCAGGAGAGGAATGGCTAGCGTGGCAACACCTGCTGAATTTGTCAATAAATTTGGAGGAAACTATGTCATCAACAAAGTAAGTGGTTGCTTAAATGAAGAGGATTACTGTTGATTTAATAAAATATGTAGTTAAAATAAATACATATTTTTTGGTAAATATTACCAAAAAAATTTGAATTTATGAGGAGCCTTTATTGTTACCAGCAAAACAATCTTTGTGATGTTTCATAGAATAATACAAAAGACTGTTAATATACTGATACAGGGTATATAATTAATATAATTTGTATGATGTCTATTCTTTTTATTTACCCACAACTGTCTTTCACTAGTAATTGTATAGGAGTAGTAAAGTATCTAAATAGGAAACATTGCACAGGAAGTTTGTAGATGTTAAGGTGTGGAATCCTATACTTTTTAATTTTTTCTGATAAATTCAGACTTTTGCTCTGAAAATAAATTTTCTGCCAGGTGTATGCTGTTGCTAATAAATCGGAATTATTGTAATTACTTTGACTTTAAGTAAGGAAAATATTTTCATTTTATTAATAAACTCTCTTACAAGTGCTAATAGTTTTGTTTAACAGTGTTCTTTTACACACAACATTACATTAGTGAAGCCATTTTGTTTGATAACATTCATCTTACAATGATAAATATTTTGTTGAATTCATTTTTTTCTCTTTAGGTACTAATTGCCAATAATGGCATCGCTGCTGTGAAGTGTATGAGGTCTATACGAAGATGGAGCTATGAAATATTCCGTAACGAGAAAGCCATCAAATTTGTTGTCATGGTTACACCAGAGGATTTGAAAGCTAATGCTGGTGGGTTGAATAATTTTGCTAATATTTCAGTTTTGAAATCAAATAGGGCTGTAAAGAATCACCACTACTAAAAGTTCTTGAAAAAGCATAAGAAGAGAGTTGCAATAAGAGGCCTGCTACAAGTTACTTCTTGGGCATTGAGCAATGTTTTCCCTAAAAACATTTAGCTAAATACTTTCACATACTATAATACAGTACTAGGTCCATCCATCTGACAGGCTTATGGCAGTTAGTATAAGCCTGTGGCATTTCTGTGCTTGTCTTACCACCTTCTAGTTCTTAAATTTTTTTACAGTCTTGGCGAGGGAGCTGAAGAGAATTGCACGTCTGTCTGGCAACAGAGGGTACCTACTTTTCTGACCCCTGGCCTGTAACTATGCCAAATGTATAATATAAAATATCAAACAACAACATTTTTTGTTCCCTATCTGTAGAATATATCCGCATGGCTGACCAGTATGTGCCGGTACCAGGAGGAACAAACAATAACAATTATGCGAATGTGGTGTTGATCCTAGACATCGCCAAGCGTGTGCAAGTACAGGCTGTATGGGCAGGATGGGGCCACGCCTCTGAGAACCCTAAGCTTCCAGAACTCCTCCACAAAAACAACATTGCTTTCATTGGTAAAGTTACATTTCTGATATTATAAATGAAACATGTAAAAATAGTTATATTACACAGTAGAGGGAAGTGGCTAATAATATAGTCCACTTTAAAGAAACCTCTTAAGTCAACAGTAGTTTGGCATATTTGCCTTCATTGACTCTTTGGTCATGCTTGAATGCTTTTGATTGGTGATCTTTATAAACCTCAGTAGAGCACATCATTAGGTTACCCTAAGAAGGGGATTTCCCTTTTTGTTTCAGTTTAGTCAGGTGCAGGATGTGTATGTATTCAGTTATATATTTTCAATTGTTAAATTTTCACGGAAGAGAATTATATTACACCCTTCAACAATATAACTCAAGCTCATTTTATTTTGCAGACCCCATATTATAGAATTCGTTACTGTACTAGTAAATCTTTTTCGAGTATTAAGAGGTGAATTGAATGGCATTGTACACAAAATTGTGTAAATGACCAAAAAATTGATAACAACTGATATTTGAAATTTTAACAAGATTTGCACATGTAAGATCTGAAATAAGAATCTAACATCCCAAATATATAATATCAAAAACAAAAATTAAATAATCAACATTAACAAATTTACAGCATAATCAAAACTTCTAAAAAGCAAGTATTTAATGATTTATTATACTGGTAAGGAAGGCATTTGGTGCTCTCGTATCTAATGTAGCTTGAAGTTGGTGGTACTTCCTATCCTATCTTTCAGACAATATTTCTTGTGGAATACCGTATATGGAAAATGCATGGAAATGCCTAGAGTTTTCTGGAATAGGGCTTCCCCATTTCTGTTGAGCTTTGCGTTGAAACCCTTAAAGTATCAACTTCTTTTCCGGGTATTGTCTTAATTCAGAAACTGCAAGGAATATTAAAAGAATTTGATTTAATTGATTTTTACAAATTATACTCACAAACTTGTTCATTATAATATGATTGTTTACTTTGTATAATTAAGATAATAGCTTTTTGGTTTTTTCTTTTGCATTTATATAAAACATTTGAAAATGTCCTGCTACTGATAAAAGTAGTGCTGCACCTTGGTGTTGTTTATGGCGAGGTCCGTAGTGAAATAGATATCTTGAGGCATAGGAAGTGAAATGTCGCTTGGTGGTTAAGATGCTTATCTTCAAATCCCAGGGTCCTCGGTTTAAAACTGGAAAAGGAAAAAAAAAAAATTAAATAAATGTCTAGACATTTGATATAGCTTCCTCGATGTGTCTATTGTAAACAGAGTATAATGCACTCTATTTCATTGTTAAAGAGTTAGTCTTGTTTTGCTGTGGTGAACTGTTTTCCATTTTGCAAACAGCGCTGTCAATACAAGACTTGTGCATTTGTCATGGATGACTGCATTGTCTCTGACATAATGATATAAACATTGACCTGTTGTCATGAATACTTTTGAAATAGGCCTGTACCATTTCTCAGCATTTAATGGTTACTGTATATTAGAGAATTTTTTTAAACAGAACCATGAACAAGAATACTATCTTGACTCCCAAACCATGGATTGGAAATTGTTATGAGAAAATATTATTTTTTGCTAATTAATAGATAATAATATTGATCCTGTATTTCTGCATAGAAGCATAATTTATTTATTAAATATCTTTAAATCTGTGATTGATCTTTTAAATGATAAATTCAATGTATTTCTTTAATGAGAGATTTTTTGCATATTTGAAAAAATATATATTACACTGATATGATAATATAATAATGAAATTTAAAAGGTGATCAAAATATTATTCTGTTATACTATTATACTTTTAGGCCCTCCTGAACATGCTATGTGGGCGCTAGGTGACAAGATAGCATCCTCGATTGTGGCTCAAAGTGCTGGAGTGCCAACGTTACCATGGAGCGGAGATGGCCTCACTGTTGATTGGTCTAAGGATGATGCGAAGAAAAACAAGGCAGTTACGGTGCCAGAAGGCATCTACAAGAAAGGTTGTGTCACCGACGCAGATATTGGCTTACAGGTAAACGTTTGTTTACCAAAAATTGTTGTCATTTTATATGATAGTCTGTGTTACTTATAAATAACCTCAGTTGAAATTAACATATAATTTTCCCTAGTGCCATTATATTCACATAATTGTTAAATGTTTTATCCACCAAATTGTGTTTATAGCAAGCCCAGCGTATTGGTTTTCCTGTGATGATAAAGGCATCGGAAGGAGGTGGAGGTAAAGGTATACGTATGGTAGAGAATGGTGATGACTTTGCAAGCCTTTTTAAGCAAGTTCAGAACGAAGTTCCTGGCTCTCCAATTTTTGTTATGAAGTTGGCAAAAAGGTATGAACAATACTTTCAAACATCTTCAAAATATTAATAGTAGAATAATTACACACCTTTGTATCAATTAATTGATTTTTTTCTTCATCCAAAAGTGCCCGTCATCTTGAAGTGCAATTGATTGCTGATAAATATGGAAATGCAATTTCCTTATTTGGGCGTGATTGTTCCATTCAGCGTCGTCACCAAAAAATCATTGAAGAGGCTCCAACAACTATAGCAAAACCAGATGTTTTCAAAGAGATGGAAAAGGTAGTGATACCAACTGTATATTAATATGATACATGATTACCTTAGCAATCATTTCATTGCCTATTTAGCCACCAATCCTCCCCTCCCATCCTCTCCCCTATCCCATTATGACCATTCCACTATACTACAGAAACTTTCATAGATGTGTCTGGTTTCAGATACCAGTCCATATTACTTCAAAACTATTGTATATTCCTTGTTTTTCGTGGCTCCATTACTTATAGTTGCTTCTATTTTTTAGGCTGCTGTCACGTTAGCTAAAATGGTTGGTTATGTCAGTGCTGGAACAGTAGAATACCTTTACAATGATGAAGAGGGCAAGTTTTACTTCTTAGAGTTGAACCCCCGTCTGCAAGTGGAACATCCCTGTACAGAGATGGTTGCTGGGGTCAACTTGCCGGCATTACAGTTACAGGTCTGCATAAAAGACTTTACCTAACAGCATACTAGCATAATGTCAATCAATCAATCAGTCAATCAATCGTTCCATTTATATGGCACCATCCAACCAGTTGTTGCTCATGGTGCCATTCTTAAAAAAAAAAAAAAATTATTAAAAAAGGTGCATCTCGAGTTGTGTCTTAAAACTGTCAAGAGAAGGTGATTGTAATGTAAATTTGATGTAAGGGTGTAATGTAATTTATGAACATAAAGTAATCATTGGAATGTACAAATTATATTAAAATTTCTTGTTATGTTGTTTTAATTACAATTCAATGTAAAACTTGAAGCCTGGTTTATAATAGAAATCTTGAAACATACTTTTCAAACACAATTTTGAATATTTGTATCTATGATTGTTACAGGCAATTTACCATGAGTGTATTTTGGTTAAAGGATGCTAGTGGAGGCGTTTGTCGGACAGGCCAAGTCCCTCCTGTTAGCCTCAACTTTTTCTAAAGAAATGGAAAGACAAAATCACAAAATATCTTAAATTATAATTAATATTAACATAAATTATAATTTGGTTTGCTTTGTTTTGCAATTTTTTATTTCCTTTAAATTTTTATTGCATTTTTATGCTAATGTGTACTTATTTTTCACAGATTGCTATGGGTATTCCTCTTCATCGAACTAAAGACATCCGTACATTATATGGAGAAAATCCATTTGGTGATTCCCTCATTGATTTTGATGAGTAAGAAAGCATTCAATTTGTAATTAAGTTCTATATCATTTTTGTTTTTTTTTAAACATGGCCTTGGGGTTTTTTTTTTTTTTGTTTTTTCTGAAATCATTTCTGTTATACTTAGCCAGTTTATTTAATTGATTTAGTTGAAAATAAAATATAAAATTTAAAAAATACATTGTATTGGATGTACTTTTGGTGAATTGATTGCTTTGTGTATTTTTGTCTATCTATCAAAGTTTATATTTATTTAATTATGTATATTTACTTTTATATTTCCATTAAAACCTTCACAGCCCAACCAATCCAGTTGAGCCCAAGGGTGCTGTAATTGCTGCCAGAATAACCAGTGAAAATCCAGATGAGGTGTGTATAATTTGAGCACTGTTTTGATGTGTGTTTGCGTCAGAAAATATCAGGAGTGACGTTTTGCCCTGTCCGACGTATTATACAGTAGTACCGAATACTCAGTATCTTCCCAAATACATGCGCAAAAAAATTTGCAAGTGATTAGGGGGAGAATCAAACCCACGACCTCCAGTTCAATTCCCACCCGAATCACTTGCGAATTGAGTATTCGTTATGATAACTTACAGGTAGCGCAAAACATCTCTCCTATGAGTACTGTTTTAAAAATTATATGACCGTATGGATGAACAAATATACATATATTTATAGCATATTTGATTTATAGTATATTTGTGCAATAAAATGTTGAGTCTTCATCCACACAGATTAGTATATTTGATATTAATATACTAAAATATGTGTTACCATTGATAACTATCCCTTTTCTCTCTGATTTCAGGGCTTCAAGCCAAGTTCTGGAACAGTGCAAGAGCTAAATTTCCGCAGCAATAAGAATGTTTGGGGTTATTTCAGTGTTAGCGCATCCGGTGGGCTTCATGAGTTTGCCGACTCCCAGTTTGGACATTGTTTCTCGTATGGCGAGGATCGTGAAGAAGCTAGAGAGTAAGTTGTGCTTTCCTTTTTAATCAAGCATTTTGTACGTCTACTACTTAAACATTTCTTGTTTATTCAGAACCAACATTCTGTGTTACGAAAGGCACTTTTCATTCCAGCATTTAAACCAGTTATGTGATGGATTTACATTCTCTGTTTATCTTATTTGCTTGACCAATTAACAGAAGCCACATTCACATTAAATTTGAATTTTCTGATCAGAAGGCCTAATGAACTGTCAGAAAATCAAATTAGTTTGTAAGAATAGGGAGGCTGGCATTCAGTGCATTGGAAATGCGGTCCGAATTTCAGTTAGAATTTGATGTGAATGTGGCTTCAAGCATGTTTTATTCCCTCCTTTAAATCAAACTTTTTTTGTGTTTTTTTTCAATGTTGACGAAATTTCAGTTTCATTTTCCTAGTATTTGGTTTCTCTACATTTTGATAATTTTTTGTTCACCATTCATATTATCTTGTTGATATGAAAACACTGCCCTCTCTTGATAGGAGCATGGTGGTAGCCTTAAAGGAGCTCTCGATCAGAGGTGACTTCAGGACAACTGTCGAGTATCTCATCAAACTTCTCGAAACTGACAACTTCCAAAACAACGAGTTCGATACTGGCTGGCTGGACAAACTCATCGCTGAGAAACAAACGGTATGTGATTGTATTTGAAGCAAATGTTGTGTGTAAATATGGCATTTACATATCAACATATTATTTAATAAATTGAATAAAAAGCACAGAATAATTATAGAAAAACAAGAATGCTAATTCAATACATTCTATGTTCCAAAATGCAGCCTTATGTATTGATATACTCTAGTACAAGATGGCTGTCTTAGATTTAGCCCATCAAAGTCATATATTTAATACTTTTTTTAAATAATATCTCTTAAGATCAAAACCTTCATAAAAAAGATTTTTTTTTTTTATCTTTAGGCTGAGAAACCGGACACAATGCTTGGTGTCGTTGTTGGTTGCATACATGTAGCTGATACATCAATTCAGAACAATTTTGCTGAGTATCAAGCCTCCCTTGAAAGGTAACTCAAGGTTACATGGGGTGATATACCGTTACACATTAGATAGAAGCCCAATGGGCCTTATTTTGAGAAGAAGACCATGTCAAAAAGATGCGGAGATTCAAACCTTCACTGTGAATTTTGCTTGTGTCCTTGGGCAAGGAACTTTACCTTTCTCCACCCAGGAGTATGGGTACCTGGTTCGGGTGATGTGGCATTGAATGTGTTAGTCTGTATCGGCATGGAATTGCAAGCATGCCTTGGAATACTCCCCGGGGTGATGGAGGTCGCACTTTGATTTTTTTTTAAATTTTGGATCCAATGACCAGGGGTAATAATAACATCGCCAGTGTCTTGTATCCCTTCGAAAAATGCACGGTATAAATCCCTATACCAAGATTATTTATTAATCTGTGTATGATAAAGTAGTGTAAATAGTTTTACTGTAATTTATTAAATTTTTCAAATGTTATACTTTTGTTAACCCTGAATTCATCCTGTGTGTGTGTATTAAAAGTACAAACATGCAGATTCTTAATATTTTGTTTGGCTGTGATAACACACATAACCTGTGATTTCAGTCATTTGTTGAAATATACGCATTGTAGTTGATAATTGAAATCGCAATCCCAATAATTTCATTTACCATTCCATAACCTTTCAGAGGTCAAGTGCTATCATGTAGTACGCTAAACAGTATGCGTGAGGTCGAGCTGATTCAGGAGGGTGTGAAGTACGTCGCTAAAGTAATCCGACAAGGTCCAAATGTGTACTTCATATGTTTGAATGATTCGTACATTGATGTTGAGGTACATCACCTAACAGATGGAGGGCTGCTCATTTCATATGATGGCAATTGCTACACAACATACATGAAGGAACAAGTTGACAGGTATAAGGATGATGATGATGATAATAAAGATCAATAATAATATGGATAATGATAAATCAATATTAAATAATAATTTTAATAATGAAAGTAAATCTGACTATTCACAAATTTTTGAAATTATACAGTTAAGTGTCTTTTTGCCTTGTTTTAGTTACCGTATCACTATTGGCAACCAAACCTGTGTGTTTGAGAAGGAGAATGATCCAACAATCTTGCGTTCTCCCTCTGCTGGCAAGCTGATCCAATTCACTGTAGAAGATGGCGGACATTGTTTTGCAGGCCAACCGTATGCTGAGATTGAAGTGATGAAAATGGTGATGAGCCTCAGAGTGGTTGAGGACGGATGGTCAGTATTGATAATTATGTTTGAATTCACTAGCCATGATCTCACCATTCTACATTCAAAATTGTTTTTCTATCCCAAAAAATGCTATTATTTTCTATTGTTATAAAATTTGTTTTCACACATTTTGATATTTGTTTAATATTTTCAAAATTGTTGTGCCTGAAAATGCATTAAAACTCTGTTATATACTCCTAATTATTTAATTCCTTTTTAGATTCCCTGGTCGCGTTATTAGTTATTTATTATTATATAGCGTAACCACATTTATATTGTTATTTCAGGCTCAAATCTTCACTGGTAAATGCCCAGCTCCGCAAGGGCCATCTGTGCATGGCTCAAAATTGCACCAAATTTTCCACAAAGCTAAGGAGGCACTTGACAACATCATGAGTGGCTACTGCTTACCAGAGCCATACTTTGAAGAAAGGGTAGGTCAACAGAGTTCACATTTTAAAAACTAGTTATAATTTATAACTTGGTTTGACTTAAATATATATGCAAAACTTAAACAATGTATGCAAAAAACTCAATTTTTACTCATTCTTTCCAGTGTGAAGCGTATGTGCAGATGTTTATGAAGTCAGTCCGTAACCCAGCACTACCCTTGCTGGAAATGCAAGAAATGGTTTCTAGCATTGTTGGTCGTGTTCCTAGCAATGTGGAGAAACAAATCAAGAAACTACTGAACCAGTACAACAGCAATATTACCTCTGTGCTTTGCCAGTTTCCAAGTCAACAGGTTTCTGAATGCTTAATTTTTTCTGTTATTAAAATTTTTAAACATTAAAATATGCTCATGGTTTTTGAAATTAAGTTAAGTTAGCATAGCCACAGTTGTGTCTGATTGGATAAAATTGTCTGCTTAAATATTTGGCACTGACTTTTAGCTGCAATAGCCATTAGTATTCTGCCTTGGTACAATGAACTTTTTGACCAAATTTATGCCCAAGACCCATTTATTTAGGGGTTTTAGATTTTTATGTTGCATTTCATGTATATGGCTATAAAATTGACTTTATGGCAACATGCGACAAAATATTCAACTTTCTTGTTTAATGAATTACCATTTTTATATTTTTTTTATAGATTGCAAATGTTATTGACAGGCATGCAGCAACATTGGCTAAGAAATCAGACCGTGATGCCTTCTTCCTTCATACTCAGGGAATTGTTCAACTTGTCCAGAGGTAATAAAGTGGTCATGAAGTGATATGCATTGTTGTAAATATTAAAGTAATTTAAATGCTACAAAAATGATTTTTTTTTTATGGATTTGAACCTAAACCCTTGAATTATCTTGTTGATAGATATCGTAATGGTATCAGAGGTCACATGAAGTCGGTGATCCAGGACCTTCTTCAGCAGTACCTTGCTGTGGAGAAACTGTTCCAGCATGGACCATATGATAAGTGCATTACCGCCCTCATTGATCAGAAGAAGGGCGACATGGAGTCTGCAGTCCAGTACATCTTCTCACATTACAATGTCAAGGAGAAGAACATTCTAGTTACTATGCTTATCGTAAGTTTTCTTTGTATTACAGAATACCTAATGTCAGTCCATTTAATCATAAAAAACAATTGGGCCTTTTACTTAAAATAATTGTCATCTTTTTTAGGATCATTTATGTAAAAAAGAGCCAGGACTGATTGACGAATTAAGCTCCATCATCGGAGAACTAACAAGCTTGAATAAGCAGGACAACTCAAAGGTAGCGCTGAGAGCGAGACAGGTGCTGATCGCAGCCCATCAACCATCGTACGAAGTACGCCACAATCAGGTTGAATCCATCTTCCTAAGTGCTATTGATATGTATGGCCACCAGTTCTGTCCTGACAGTCTTAAAGTAAGTATTCATTATTAGTATTCATTATTGTACTGTAAACTTTTGCTGTCATTTCTTCCAATGCATACTGTGGAGTATTCTGTGATCTTATTGTGATCATCCTTTTCATTAACACTTCCTGTCAAGCTGCAGGTTCTCAAGTGTATTTTTGCTTTTGATGTTTTGCAGAAAGTGATCATGTCTGAGACTGCTGTATTTGACGTTCTTCCAAGTTTTTTCTACCATAGTAATGAAGTGATCCAGAGAGCTGCACTTGAGGTACTGTCCATCAATACTAATAAAATCCTCAGTCTTATCTTGATCGTCAGTGTGAACGATTTCTCAAGAATATATTAATTTCCTTTTTTAACATCTATTTTTTAATCACCCTGCTTATCCACTTTCATTTCATTTATTTTCTCTCATTTAACAAGCATAACAAACAAAACCAAAAACATTTCGATTGAAAACAGTGCCAAAAAGGGATTCCAAAAAAGTAAACTGAATTACTATTTAAGTTAGTCGTCCTGAACACCATTTTAAACAAAAACATTCTACAAATTTACACCGAGTTAGGATTAGGATCCACTCATCTAAACACTCACCAATATCATCTAATTTTTTTGGATTGTCAATAACAATTAGCAGTGTCATTGTTATCATCGTCACCGCCATTATTATTAGCATCTGCAACTTCATCGTCAACATGATCATCATTATCATAATTAGCATCATCATTATCATAATTATCATCACATTATCATCTTCAAAAAACACTTGCTTATATCTTTAGCCATTTTAATATATCACTGATAATAAATAATACTTTCTTTTCAGGTCTATGTGAGGAGAGCTTACATTGCTTATGATGTGAATGGTCTACAGCATGCATCACTGAGTGGTGGTCGCTGCGTTCTTCAGTTCCAGTTCATGTTACCTTCATCTCACCCTAATAGGTAAGAGTAGCATTCAACTAACACACAGCCCTGTTAAGTATAAACTAAATTCTAGTTAGACTGAATAAGCAAAGAGACAATTGTGTAAGGTTGATATTCAAATGTTTTTGAAATGTTGATGTAACTTACATCAAATTTGATAAAATCAGCACATCCTGAAATGTAACTGTATTTTACAAGGTCGACACTTTTTCCATGTGTATTTGAGATTGACCTTTTTTCTTTGATATCTATGGCTGTTTGATATGTTTTTAATAATTTTGATATTTATTAATATTATTTTTTTATTGTATCATCAACCTACATCATTATTAACATCATTTCTTAGGTGTGTATTTCTAGGGACTCTCAACTAGGAAGAAAATTTTAATTTCTTCATAAAGTGCAACCTCTCTGTTGTAAAAAGACATTTTGCACTTTCTCAAAATAGGTTTTTGACATTTCATACCTTGAATAATTTGTCCCACTTAAATTTTATTCCGTGGACAAGCAGGTTTCCCCTTCCTCTTAGGACAGATCAGCCTTGAAATGAATCATTTGTCTTTTTTTAATTTGTTGACACTATATTTTCCCTACAGCATCAACTCTCTGAAGATAAGGAGGTAAATTACAGATGTATATGTAATTTGCATATGTAATTTGCATGCATGTAGAAATTATAGTTTTTGCATTATTCTGTTTATCTCTCTTAAGTTGTTATATTTTATGGAGTCTAGCTTCTAGAGGCATGGTTTATTTCTGTTTGTTTTTCTTCGTCATGTTTGTTTTATGACAAATTATTTCAGTAAACAGGAATAAATATAATGAGTTGGTGCACCATGACCTATTATTTTAATTATATCATAGGCAAACGTCAACTGGTAAGTAATTGTAACAGCAATACACTCTCCAAATATGTAGAATTGACCCTTTGAAAAAGAATTGCAAAACACAAGATAATTCTATTGAAAAAAAACTGGAAACTTAAGTTATAATTCGATAAAGATAAATCGGTACATCATCTACCACAAACTATTAAAAACTATTAAAAATTTTGCAACCAAAGATCTTTGTACCTAGTATCTTAGCAACAATATCTAAATGGTGCATAGTGGACTGGTCCATTAAAATTGATACGAGGGCTGATTGTTTTTTAATTATTAACATTATTGTCAATTTTATTGTTGACATTATCATAATAGTTATTAGTATAATCTACACATCTAATATAAAATACTGGCGATATTTAGGACCTCCTTATTATTTTTATCATTAATCATTATCGTTTATTACCATTATTATTCTCAGTGTTATTATTTCTATTGTTACTGTAATTACTATGTTTCATATTTTTAATATAAACTTTACTGCATACAAACTTCATGCTATAACCTGTATTTTACAAGGAGAGATGAAACTAAGAAAGTATAATATATAATTTCAAGCATTGAAATGCACGCCATTATGTTGGGATTCAATATTTCAACATTAATTATGTCATCATCAGGAACTCATCAGAAATCAGGATAGAATTATGGACTCAATGATTTCTATGGTTCACTGCACACACAGTGGTTATCTTTTCTCTTGTGTTAACCAACTTGAATGTTGCTCTTTGCAAGATATGTATATTAAAGTACAAGACTAGACAAATATAATAATAAATAAATAGACATTACAGACTAGAGGGCTGTTCACATTGGAAAAATCTACCTTGGTAAAAGCATACCACTGTGGTACAAAAAAATGAAAAATGAAGTATTGATATTTAGATAGATGAGAATTGAATTGAATTGATTTTTTTTTTAAATATCACTTCAGATATATTTTCTTGAATATATAAAGTTGACCTGACATACAAGACTTGTTTTGTTATGACACCTGACATATGTGTTATGTGATTGCAAATGCTTTATCTTATGGTAGAGGGTGCTATTGTGTTATGTAGCTCTAAATGTTCTTTAACATTTTTCTGTTTCTTAAACAGCAAGACAGCTTCCTTCTCTTTAGTCTTTGGTAATAATCCATGGTGCTAGTGTTAATAATCCATGGTGCTAGTGTTAATGACAGCGTAATGTTAATTTGTAGTTTACAAGATGCCTTCGTAAAAGATACTTTACAAGATATTCAAAATAAAAATGTCTCAGCACACATGACTGAACTTTTTTTGATCTTAAATTTTTCTGATTGTTGTTAGTGGTTTGTTTTTTGCCCTTGTTCTGCTTTGATTTACTTGCTGGAATACAGTTTCTGGATTTGGCAATTTCTGTTTTTCCTAAGCTTTGGTAATAGATTGGTTTTAATATGCGGCTTACCATGCCAAAACCCGTATTAGTGACCAAAACAAGAAAATTAACTTTAATATATTCATATTCTCTATATTATAAGCTTAAAAAGGATGAGTCATTTACTGGAATCAATTTACTATTGTCAAAGTAAAAGCATTACAGCTTCTCTGTACTAAAGTATACGATGCTGCCACATTCTTGTGCTAATTACTCAGTTTAGCATTTGGCTACAGTACACTGGTTTTGGGCTGTCAAACCACAGTGCACTGTGAGCTAGAGTATACATTTTACTAATTTTTAAATACTACTTTCTTACTACTGTTTACCATAATATACTACTGCACTCCAATAATGCAGTTGTTATATTCAAACTGGTAACAATGCAAATTGACTATACTACAGATACAATTTTTTTTGTGATCAATAAATATAAGGTATAAGACTGCATCTCCCATAATGGTTTGCAGTGCTTTATTTTCAAAATGATTACATTGTATAAGCTATTGTTTTACAATTGATAATTAATTTTATATAGGATGGCACAGACCAGGACAAGTCCAATGACTCGAGTGGCAAGCCTCAGTGAAGACATGGTTGACCTTGACCTCGATCATGACGTCAAACTGCCACCATGTCAGCGCATGGGTGTTATGTGTGCCTTCCAGAGTATGGATGAATTTGAGCTGTAAGTTACCAACCTTTTAGGTGAAAAGTAGGTCTTAAGTAATCTGACACGTCTACTTCCTTAAAGCAATGTTAAAATTACCACCAATGTAATATTTAAAGTAATTTTTCAATTTTTCATTTAAATTAACACCTACAAAGTAAATAGGACCATCCATCGCTAGCACCACATGGCTGTGCCAATGCTCAACAATTTTTGATTTTCCAAGGAATGAGTAAAGTTCTATTTTCTTTATGGGGTTGTTCATCTAAAGGAACAGTGTGTGATTCAGATTATATCCAGGTTTCTCACTCATAGACTAAGAATATCACTACCGATTTGTTTAATTTGTTTAGTACAGAAAATTAAATAAATATTAATAATTTGATTAATTTATCAACAGTTTGTTTGAGGAGGTCATTGGGATGTTTATGAAGATGAAATTAGGGGAGTTTGGTGAGGATTTGTATGACAGTCATACAGAAAAGGTAAGTAAATAAAATGTACGCTAGGACTTACTATTTCTACAATATACGAAATGACTGCCCAACATTATATGAAATATTTTCAATAATATATTACTCAATTTCCACAATATACATGTATGAATCCTTTTCTAAAATATATGAATAATTTTCCACAATATATGAACAAGGTTCAACAATATGGATCATTTTTTTTTCACAATATATGAAACATTTTCCTCTCTATATACAAATCATTTTCTCCAGAACGATGTTTTTCATTATTATATAATTATTTGCCAGAATATATTTATTTTTTTTTACAATACATGAATTATTTCTGTAATTTATTCTTTTTACAATCTATGAGTTATTTTCATGCCACATTTGGATGTGTACGAACTGTAGTCTTTGATTTTCTCATGTTTCTAAAACCATTAATACTAGAATTGCACTGATGAGCCGATACATATACTGAACATTGCGATCAATGTCATAGAAGAGAAGGATGACAAGATCCTGTCTGAAAAGTTCTACAAATTCTGTCAAGATAAGGTAAGCCATACACTTGTATAGAAATTATTTGATAATTCTTCTATTGTTGTTAAACTTTTCAGTCTTAAAAATATATTTTTTTCATGTAATTATTTTTGTGGTTTAACTTTTTTTGTTGTTTTTTTTTTATTCCTGTCATAATAACCTTTATTTACACTCAGGGATTATCTTGTTCTGTAGTTTCTTTTACAATAAAAGTCTTGAGTGAATTTTCTTAATTTTTTAATTTTACATCTTTTTTTTTTTCATGACAGGTGGATATGCTAAGAAGCCATGACATTCGTAGAATAACATTTGTTTGCCTGCAGAAGAGGGAATTTCCTAAATTTTTCACATACAGAGCAAGGCTGGATGTAAGTCTTATGAAGTACTAAAATGATGATGATGATATTGATGATGTTGATAGTAAAGAAGTCACATTATTATGAAGGAATGAGTTGATTATAGATAATTTTTACTATTTCATCTTTTATATTTAGTTTGGTGAAGATCCCATTTACCGACACCTTGAGCCTGCTCTGGCTTTCCAACTTGAGATCAACCGTATGAGGAACTTTGACCTGGTTGCCATGGACAAAGCAAGTCACAGGATGCACCTCTATTTAGGGTCAGCTAAGGTCAGTATTATATATGGTTATAGATATAATAATTACTATAATGATTTTCATTTCTGGACAAACCCAACAAAATCCACTGTTCACTTTATGGAAAACCCCTTTTAAAGTATTTGAATCCTTTCATGATGAACTGTTTAGTAATGCTCTGATATATGTTTTGGAAGAGTAGTAACTAAGATATTAAGTTATTCATTTTCTTTACTATCATTTGCTCAGGTTGAAGAAGGTCGTGAAGTGACAGACTACAGATTCTTTGTGCGTGCCATCATCCGGCACTCAGATATGGTTACCAAAGAGGCCTCATTTGATTACCTGAAGAAAGAGGGAGAGAGGATGCTACTGGAAGCCTTGGATGAACTGGAGTTGGCATTCTCCCATCCAAATGTTAGTATAAATTTCTGTTATTCATAATAAGAATAAGCATAGTTTAGTAGATGTTTGCATTTATTTTTTCAGCCAAGGTATATGTTGAGAAATTTAATGTTAGAAATTGTTTAGGGTTAGGGATGCAGTCATAAGATAGATAAAGTGCATGGGTATAATAGAAAGAAAGATTTGAAAAGGATTGTTAAAACAAGAATGGGAGAAACCAAAAAGATCGTTAGGGAGCTTGAATTGATAAAGGAATATAATATATCGTAATTGAATAATTGATTTCACACCTTTTTTCTCAACATTTCAGTCAAAGCGCACAGATTGCAACCATATCTTCTTGAACTTTGTCCCATCTGTCATCATGGATCCGATGAAAATTGAAGAAAGTATGAGGTCAATGGTGCTACGTTACGGGTCGCGATTGTGGAAGTTACGAGTGTTGCAAGCTGAACTCCGATTTAATGTAAAGTAAGTATAACTCATTCCAGGTGCTAATAAAGAAACTTGCAATCTTGATAATGTATAGTTGTAAATTCAGATAACTGTGTGTATACAAAAGCAATGTGTTTTTTTTTTTATTTTCCAAGGTTTATGAACACCTACAGTTATCTGGTTAGAGTTATTTTTTTGTGTCATACTAAGCCTTGGCATTGGGTGTCCTTCCTATTATATTTTAACAAGTTACTCAATTGTAGCTGAGTGAAATGAGAGTTTCCCTAGCGAGGAATCCAAATCATTACTCTTTATTTATTATCTATATACGAAGATGTATTAGATGATATTCTCTTTTTCTTACCATTACAGAAAAAATGCAACTAGTGAACCAATAGCTATGCGCTTCTTCATTACCAATGAGTCAGGTTACAATTTGGACATAAGCTCTTACAGAGAAGTGACTGATATTGCATCTAGCCAGGTAGTGTTATTTATCTTAATTATAGATTTGACTCAAAGCACACAATGAATTGTAATAATTACGAAAGGATAATGAGGAACACAATACTAAAATTATATGGAATTTGTTTTCCTAAAATGATATATATAATGAAAAACAACACATATATATAATATATAAAATAGTAAAACATGACACCAACATCCCAAGATATTAATTGGTAATCACCATTAACATTAAGACACTTTATATTGTCAGTATCCATATACTGTTAATGATTACGAAAACAGCAATTGTATCCATATATAAATTTTCATATTTTAAATCTTCAGATTAAGTTTGTGTCAGAGGGACCCAGACAAGGCCCTCTCCACGGTCGGATGCTTAACATGTCCTACATGACCAAGGACCACCTACAACTGAAGCGCTACAATGCTTCGAAGTTCAGCACAACATATGTGTACGATTTCCCAGATATGTTTAGAAAGGTAAGTCTTCTATACACATTTAATATTTAGAATATAAACACTTATATATTTATCCCTTATTTTGGATACTACTGTTGTTATTATTATTATTATTGCCTTTACAGAATTTGATTCACTTGTGGGACGAGCATAGCAAATTGACTGGCATTAATGAAGAGGCACCAGATGATGTGGTAAGAAATGAATTATTCATCCATCCATCTATTATTTTCTTTTCTTCTATTGATGAATTAACCATTCATCCATCCATCTATTATTTTCTTTTCTTCTATTGATGAATTAACCATTCATCCATCCATCTATTATTTTCTTTTCTTCTATTGATGAATTAACCATTCATCCATCCATCTATTATTTTCTTTTCTTCTATTGATGAATTAACCATTCATCCATCCATCTATTATTTTCTTTTCTTCTATTGATGAATTAACCATTCATCCATCCATCTATTATTTTCTTTTCTTCTATTGATGAATTAACCATTCATCCATCCATCTATTATTTTCTTTTCTTCTATTGATGAATTAACCATTCATCCATCCATCTATTATTTTCTTTTCTTCTATTGATGAATTAACCATTCATCCATCCATCTATTATTTTCTTTTCTTCTATTGATGAATTAACCATTCATCCATCCATCTATTATTTTCTTTTCTTCTATTGATGAATTAACCATTCATCCATCCATCTATTATTTTCTTTTCTTCTATTGATGAATTAACCATTCATCCATCCATCTATTATTTTCTTTTCTTCTATTGATGAATTAACCATTCATCCATCCATCTATTATTTTCTTTTCTTCTATTGATGAATTAACCATTTTGTCCATCAATTATTCTTTTTTAAAAATCTGTAGTCATGTCAGTGAGTAAAACATTAAGAAATATATATTTTGTACTTTTAACATGCTCATAGAGAGCCCACAGTAAAATGAAATTTATATATCTTTATTGTCATTATGTATCGATGTCAGTAATAGAGTTATAATACAATTATATATACAATATAATTATTAAATGTACAAAGTTGAATTATGTCCAGACAAAAATCAAAAAATGTAAATGTTTTAATTTATTTTGTGATACAAATTCCAATTTTCTTCCTAGTATTTGCATTTATAATTAATCATGTACAATGTCACACAGCTAACTTAACAACAGATTATTTTAACTGCCTACCAGGTACCAAATTATACATCTAGTTGGGGAGAGAATAGCGTAGATAAAAATTCTTGACCAAAGAAAAATAGTGATGACATTGGTCACAACCATTAGGTTAAAAGTCTGAACACTTTACCACTGCACCCTATGATTTATGATTCATTGTTCAACGATTATTCATTGATTTCTTTATATGAACATGTCTTCCTCAGATCACGTGCAGTGAGCTTGTTCTCGATGGTAATGGCAATCTGATCACCATGAATCGAATGCACGGCGAAAACACGGTGAGCAAACAGACCCTTTAAAGTTGTCTTGCAGCAATGAAGGGATTTTCCGCATGACTGCTCAGTATTAGATTTTTAAAATCCTGGTACCATGGAAGGCTTTTATTTTTTATAATCCTATTTTTAAGGTCTATACTGGTACTATTGAGATCAGCTTAAAGTATAATCTATAGAAAGTATATCAGTACTATTATTTAATTTGTGATATTCAGTTATTATTAATACTATTATCTTTATGTTGTTAATGAAGGTACCCTCTAACTTTTTATAGTTGTATATTCATAGTAGTTACTTAATATTATGGTATTCTATAGTTATTTTTATATAAGTTAGATTATAAATTATTGTTATTATTATGTATATTATTAAACATTATTTATGTTATTGTTGTTATCATAATTTTTTAGATTGGTATGGTTGCATGGAAGATGACAATCAAAACACCAGAATATACAGATGGTCGAGATGTGGTTGTCATTGCCAATGACATTACACATCAGATAGGATCGTTTGGTCCTCAAGAGGATACTCTTTTTGAGGTGAGCTATATTCAAACCAATGGTAGATTAAGAAGGGGAACTTTTTACAAAGGGATGTAACCAACCAGAATGACTCAAGCAACGAGTAGCAAGCAAAAAATAGGAACCCCTCATAAGTAGCCCCTCACCCAGCCTCAGCTTAGAGGCTTCTTGTTAGAAATAACCAGCACTTAACAAAGCTTCTGCTCAGAGATTGGTTCTGAAAACAATCACTCCCTGACCAAGCAGTTGTTCAGCAATGTATGGTTGCTGGAAACAAAACCCCTTGATTTATGCAGAATCTAAAATTTGTGATAAAAATATGAAAAATAATCAAGCATGTTGGTTTTTGGAATTATTCATGCTTTAATACTATTTCCACTTTCAGAAAGCATCAGAAATTGCTCGTGCCCAAGGAATTCCAAGGATCTATTTATCTGCCAACAGTGGTGCCAGAATTGGTCTTGCGGAAGAAGTAAAACAACTATTTAGAGTAGCATGGACGGATCCAAGTGCCCCAGAAAAGGTCTGTACTTAAATTTTCAATGCAGTCACATGTTTTCAGGATAATATATGATGGACCCATGTCTAGTTTTTTCAATAAACTGATTGCATCATGCATGAATTAGTACACAAAATTCTATCATTCTTTTTGTAATGTTTCGTGTTGGAAATTTCATGCTTATCAAATCTGCTTATGGCGGTGATGATATCTAAACGTGATCACTAACAGTGTATGAAATGGCATTCAAAGTCAATCTTCAATGTACTTCATTGAGTCAAGAAGAATTGTTTTCCAGTTATTAAATTACAATATTAATAATTAATTGTTTGCAGGGCTTCAAGTATTTATATTTGACTCCTGAAGACTACAAGAAGCTGGATGGCTTGAACTCTGTACATGCCATCCATATTGAAGATGAAGGAGAATCCAGATACAAGATTACTGACATCATTGGTAAGAGAGATAAAGTTATCTGTCTGCATTATATACTATTGTGTGACTTGTTTTCTCTTGTTACACATGTACACTACTGATGTTTGTTGTTTCAGTGCAACTGATTGTAAATAATTACTCTTAACTTTTGCAGGCCAAGAGGATGGCATTGGCGTGGAGAATCTGAGAGGAAGTGGAATGATTGCAGGTGGTTCATCTAGGGCCTATGAGGAGATTGTTACCCTCAATATGGTGAGTGTACACTTATGAAGTTTGGTATACTTTTTCAGATTTTGTTTGATCAGAATTTCTCTGATATTGTACACCTACTTCAGACATATCTGATTGAAAAACTCTTATGTGTCTTCATGTCTGTTGAATCTGGACAACATTTATGAAACTTCCTATCTTGAAGTTAACAATTCAATACACCTGTTTGATACAACTACAGATCTTTTCAGATTACATAGTGTACTTTCACATCTACGCAAAAAGTAATCAAATTTTGAATATTCATATACAGGTGACATGTAGAGCAGTTGGTATTGGTTCTTATGTAGTACGTCTAGGGCAGAGGATCGTCCAAGTCGAGAACTCGCCAATTATCCTGACAGGAAACCAAGCTCTTAATAAGGTAACTGTCTATGACTTATTGAATTGTAAAATTTATTAGGTTATTATGCAAAAGTAGACTAGTAAGGAGATTGATCACTCTCTCTGGCGAATCCCATATCTCTTATTACATTTTCTCCTAATGTTTTAGGTTCTTGGCCGTGAAGTTTATACGTCAAACAATCAACTTGGCGGAATCCAGATTATGCACAATAATGGCGTCAGTCACGCAATCGCACGTGACGACTTCCATGGCGTCCACACGATACTCAAATGGCTTTCCTATATGCCTAAGTGCCGGGGTGAGAGTGTTCCTGTTCTACCAAGTGTAGATGTGGTTGACCGAGAGATTCAATTTGTTCCAACGAAGGCGCCTTATGATCCAAGGCATATGCTAGCTGGGCGACCTCACCCAGGTATAATGATATACATTCTCTCACTTCATTAAAACCATTCACATACTGAGCTGATGGTTGAAGAACAGCAGCTATTTAATATTTTTAACAATAGATTGAATTAGTCACCACACCAAAGCCATTATAATGGGCATAACATCAAAACAAACCACTAGGTAGCAGTTTTTTCACACAATAATAAGCCTCCGCTCAAGTAAATTTTGACAGTTTTTGAACTCCTCAAACTTAATTATTTGTACACTATTGTAAAATAACTTATCAAAAAGCTTTGGTGAATATTTATTTAATAAACGTCACAGTATTGACCCCTTAGATTTGAAATGGAGTGAAAGAAACAAATGGAAACTTGAACATTTTTGTATAGCCTCGTCGCGTGAATATGGGCCTAGCCCTAAACTATGTTCTTCTGACTCATTGGCCGTCGTAGTCACAAGAAACATCTTATTCTACAATTCGGCAATTTAAGTTTGTCCAATAGTTTAAATATTTCATACAGATATTGCAACAAAATGACTTGGTGACAGTATTTATGCTAAATATGTACCTCTAAATCAACAACCATCATCTTAGTCAGTGCTGGATGTGGCAAGTCCTTCGCCTAGGCCCCCCTACAAGCCCTCTTGAAATTCTTCATATTTTTAGTCTGAATTTAAATCAGATCAACCTTAATCTCATGAATCTATAAAAAGTATCTTCTACACCAACTTCATTACATTTTAGACGATTTAATAGACAACACTTTCGACTATGCTCAATGCATTAGCATAGGACTTTATGATGTATACAACTTTTAATAGCCACTCAGCCAAATTTTGATGACGTCATCTTTGGTGACTAATTCGGTATATTAGCAGCATATGAGAGCATACAATTAAATGCATACTCAAATATTCACATGCCCATGTAGACCTGTCATACCAAGTATGCCAAAGTGCTTTTTTCCCAGTTATTTATTTGTGATGTTTTTATGTTTTTCTAGATAATGTTAATGACTGGCAATCCGGTTTCTTTGACAAAGATTCATTCATGGAGATAATGCAGCCTTGGGCTCAAACAGTTGTTGTGGGCCGAGCAAAGTAAGTTGTGCTGTAAAAAAAATATGCAAATGAGATTACAGTTCCCAGCAAGATATAGTATACTTCATGATTTGGTTCCTACATATTATATATTTGTTTAGGTCATTAGTCTTGTGTAAATATTAAATATTAACATATTTTAAAAAAAGCAGTTGCCTCCTGTTGTACCTCCCCATTCACCAACAGGGAGGGCTCTGTGCTTTGGCTTTCAGGGGTTCCCGATGCTTACTTTCCCTTATTAATAAACATGAGTCAACTGTGTTACTTGATTTTTATACCCGAGTATATTATAGGATCAAATACTTGTACAAGATAACTAATTTCAATTTGATGTACTTCGCAGCCATTTGAGTATTTGTTCTTTTTCCAATGATTGAGGTAATAATATAGGGGATTTGTATGTTACAAAATGCAGGTATATTATTTAAGTGGCAATCCAGTAAAACTGATTAAATACTTTCTGTCATTTATGTAGGCTTGGTGGTATTCCAATGGGTGTTATCGCTGTGGAAACAAGAACAGTTAATGTTGACATTCCTGCTGATCCAGGAAACCCAGATTCAGAGGCAAAGGTGAGTTCTAATGGTTAACACAGATAATAAAAAATAATATAGTATAAAACTATTTTATTAGTTATGATTGGTTAGGCAGTACAGAGTGTGTAATATATATATAAAAAGTTTATATGCGGAAGTTTACTTAACTATTATCTAATTGCCTTATCTTGTGTGTGTAATAAATTCACTTCCATTTTCATGTTGTGTCAGTTAAAGCAATTGTGTGTAATTGGTTTCAAAGTTGTAGTCTTCCTAAAAGGATTTTGCATTATTTTTATTATTAGGCTATAGCTCAGGCTGGTATGGTTTGGTTCCCTGACTCTGCCTTCAAGACGGCACAAGCTATCAAGGACTTCAACAGAGAACAACTGCCACTCATTATCTTCGCCAATTGGAGAGGCTTTTCAGGTGGAATGAAAGGTAAATAAGGATATCACTTGCTAACTTAATGTTAAAGATGAAACAATTCTATGCAGTTTCACTTAAGAACCCAGTGTTTTACAGTGGCGGCACCAGTGGGTGGGGGGCACAGAGAGGGCAATTCCCCCTCCTCTGTCGGACAGGCCTTGACCCCTGATGCATTTTGCTACATGCTCCACTGCAGCCAAACACAAAATTGCAAAGCTCATGTGTTTAGAAATTTGAGCTTCAGAATTAAAGTATTTAACAAAATAGGTTACTCTATAATTACTTCTTTTTATGAATAGATATTATTTTCAACAAATGCTTACTACTATAATACTTTCCTTAATTGTTTTTCTCTTGTTTCTTGTCACACGTAGATATGTATGAACAGGTGTTGAAATATGGATCATACATCGTAGATGGCTTGGTTGAGTACAAACAGCCAGTGATGGTATACATCCCCCCTAATGGGGAACTGAGAGGAGGCTCCTGGGTGGTTATTGACCCCACAATCAACCCTGAACACATGGAGATGTATGCTGATGTTGATTCCCGGTATGACTTCAAATCCTTTTAAAAAATTGCTTTCTAAAAAAGTTGTTTCTTCAAACCCACATGTATCAATGTCGACTTCAAGGGTTTTCCCTTTAATGAACCGTCAGTATACTAGATTATAGAGCTAAGAATAGATGCAACATGTTATTGAGGGCTATTCCATTTTTTGCAGAGGTGGTGTGCTGGAACCAGAGGGCACAGTAGAGATTAAGTTTAAGAAACGAGATCTGTTGAAAACCTTATGGAGGATCGACACAACATACCGAGAATTGGCAAAGAAATTGCAAAGTAAAGAATTAAGTGAAGAAGAGAAGAAAGGTAAGAGTTTTCAGGGGACAGAGGATGTAATACTGTACATGAGGGAAGGGACATAGTGGTAGAGCACACGGAGGAAAAACCCAGGGGAAAACACAGGAGGGAACATAGGGGAAAGTTACAGATGGGATCACTTGTTCACCTTTAATTAATTTATTTAGAATTTATTTAACCAGGATAAAGTTACATTTAATGAATAAACCTTAAAGCTACAAAGAAAAGAAAATGAATTACATTGTTATTTACAGTGGTGCTGTACAAAATGTAAAAAGTTATAGAGATATTAAATGGATATAAAAAATTCAAAACATTAAAAATGTATGATTGAAATAAGGGTGATATATAATACATTACTAGAATGTAACAGCTAAACTGGAGAATAATTTATTATATATTTGGTTTTATAAGTTGAAGAAGACCAGAGAACTGGTCAGAAATTTCTCTGAAAATAAATAATTGTTCACATGACTCCTTGCTACAATTTCTTGTGTCATCGCCTATTATATAATTTCAAGAACACACATGGATTTACTATGATATATATTAAGCTAAGATACCTTTGCATCACATTCAATTTATTATTCCTGTTTAGATATTAAGGCAAAAATGCTCAAGAGAGAGGAGTTACTTCTACCAATCTACCACCAAGTCGCTGTCAACTTTGCAGACCTACATGACACCGCAGGAAGAATGCAGGAGAAGGGAGTTATATCGGTAAGTTTAAGGACATTACTTCCTCCCTCTGATTCTTTGCATCATTAACTTAATAAATCTGTTGCTTGTCAGATAAATTTTACTTCTGTTTTTATGGTAAATTTATTAGAATTAAAACTTCTGATACTCATCAATTAAATGAACTCCGACTTGTAATTTCAGGAAAGCTTACATTGGAAGAGCTCTCGTAAATTTTTCTACTGGCGTTTGCGTAGACTTCTTCTGGAATACAAGGTTCGTGATCTGATTCGTAAAGCCAATAGTACACTCTCAAACGTGGAGATTAAATTCATGATTCGTAGATGGTTTGTTGATGACCAAGGTGCCCCGAAGGTATGTCAATAGTGTTTTTTTTAACAATTGATAATTGGTTAAACAGGTTTGTCATTAACCTAGTTAATAACAAACCGGCTTTGTTATTAACCTGGTTCATAACTTTTGAACCCTGTCAAACTGCAATAGAATTCTTTACATCACAGCACATATAGATCATGTATTATACTGTTAACCATTAATTGTATGGGTTTTTTTTTGTTAACAGGCTTATCTCTGGGACAATAACCAAGCTGTTAGTGAATGGCTATTGGACCAAGAAAAGCAACAGGCTACTAAAGGTCATTCCAGTATTTTGGACAACATAAACTCAGTGAGACGTGACCAACTTATCCACCAGATTCGCAAGTAAGTTTAGGTCAGCAACAGTGGTCCACTAAGCTTGCTGGTTAGAATATTTATATTATATAAATATATAAATATTGAGGCATGTGGTGGTGTAAGACCTAGTGTTGCCATACATGTTGAGGCATGCAGCAGTAAAGGTCTAGTGTTTCAAACCTTAGATTAATAGGAGCATGTAATGTTATGGTCTGGGTTTCCGATAATAGGAGCATGTCGTGGTGTGGCCTAGGATTTTAAATTTTAGGTTAAGAGGGACATGTGGTGTATAGCCTTGGGTTTCCAATCTTAGATTAGTAGGAGCTTGTTGTGGTGTGGCCTAGGGTTTTAAATTTTAGGTTAGGTGGGACATGTGGTGTATGGGCTGAGGTTTCCAATCTTAGATTAGTAGGAGCATGTTGTGGTGTGGCCTAGGTTTTCCAATTTTAGATTAGTAGGAGCATGTTGTGGTGTGGCCTAGGGTTTAAAATTTTAGGTTAAGAGGGACATGTGGTGTATGGGCTGAGGTTTCCAATCTTAGATTAGTAGGAGCATGTCATGGTGTGGCCTAGGGTTTTTAATTTTAGGTTAGGTGGGACATGTGGTAGTAAGGCCTAGCTTTCCAATCCTAATCTGTGATGCAGTAGAAAAACTTTTAGCTTTATGATAACCTATTTCTAAATGTACCATTGTCCCCCTTTTAACAGCAACAGTAAAATTACCATCCCTTTTCACCTACAATCATCACCAACTGTTCAACATATCCAAATCAATGTACTGACCCTTCTGTATGGACTTATGTAATGCCAACTATACCAAGCCATTCAACAGATAGCCTGTGTTCCTCATTGTTAACACTCAAATTCAGCACTAAAATCTCCTTTCTTTGCACTTTGACCTCATTGCTTTATTAAAAAATATAAATTCTTTTTTCACAGATTGGTAAATGAAAACCCAGAAGTCATAATGGAAACCATAGTGCACATGACCCAGAAAATGACACCATCCCAGAAGGCCGAGATCGTTTGTGTATTATCAACCCAGACAGAAGATGATTCAGATAGTAGTTAAGTCCCAACGCTAAACGTTTTAGATTTTCTGAAAATCTAAAACAGCACAATTGCACCTGATCAGATTATATGCTACTTTTAAAATAATAATGTATATTTTTATTGGGTGATGTGAAAGACAGATTCATAAATATTAATATTAAAAAAATAATTAATTTATTCCTCATAGAGTTTCTGTTAGGGATTGAGATCATTTTAAAATAAAACAAGTATTTATTACAATATCCTTGCAGATCGTAGTAAGGCTGAATGCTATATAAGTTATGGAACAATAGAATTACTGAAAATATGAGGCTCTGATCATCTCTCAATATGCAGAATTTGATCATAAAAATCAGAAAACAATAGTGTGATATTTTTTGCAATAAATTGTGCGAGTTTTGGGTAATGCTTACAGGCAAGATTCATGTGAGATATATGCAAGAACATGCAATTGTACACATGATTCTTTTGACATATATGCAAGATTTAATTGGAATTGAGTGTCAAGATAATACTAAAAATAATATCACAGCATAAATGTGCTATTGTATGTAAAATACATTCCTATGCAATTTACTATATCCTTATTGTTAACATAATAACCATTGTTTATATAATTACAAAGGAGTTATTACTACATCCCAACCCATTGTGTTCTATCAGTGTAAATTTGAAAACTCCAAAACCTTTATTGCCTTTAGTTTTATCCTACATTATATATGTAGTCTATTTAACCTATAACCTCTTGTCACATTTTCAGGTTACAGCCTTCTTGTGCTGGCATTCTGCTTTGATACCTCAGGGATTTAATAACCAAAATTGTTGATACAAATTTCTCAATTCATAATACAAAGCTAGAAATTTGTATATTGATATGTATTGATGTATGTTTTTTGATCGAACTTTTATTGGAAATGGTTACTGACAATTACAAAAACTTGTGCTTTTGGAGCTAAATTATACTTCATAATAATAATACTACATTTTCACTGCACGAGGTTTCCTCAGATTTACATGCTATATAGTACTTTCTAGCAAAATTATGACCATAGCAATTAAATCTCAGTTGTGGAAATCAAGCAGTATATTTAAAAACCAACATAAAACTAAATTAGCTGTGGATTGTAGTGTCCCACCATACAATTCATCCTTATAAATGCAAATTTTTGCTTTACTCTAAACATATATGTTCAGTTATTGTATTGAGTTTTTTTGTTAATTCAACTAATTAGTGAAGCAGTGAACCTTAAGTTATTGTTGAAAGTACTGTAGTTAATACCTCATGGTAATTTCTGGTTTGTTGAAATGTTGCCTGTATCTCTTTTTGCTTCTGTTCACCTAGGAGGGGAGGCAGATTCATGCATCTTATGGTGAGCCCATAATTTTGTACTGCTATCTCCAAATGTTTCCAAATCTGGTCTTATTTATCATGTTATATTTTTGTTCGCCCATACTGTATTACTGTCAAAGTGTACCTGACATATAATTGTGATTTGCCCATGTATGTGTATATGTGTATATGAAATCATAATGCCCATGTGTGTAGTTCACACACATTTCTCAATTAAACATCATAATGTGGAGAGAGCTTTAATCTTATTACTTCGATAATATCATTGTTGTTTACACAGTCTGTTGGTGGCGCATGGAAGTACGAAAATAGTGTGATAAACACAAAGTTGCTAGTATATATGTCCAGCCAGCGTATTGACAAGTTAATAAAATGTGTAGCTTAAGGGTAAACATACACAATAAATTTGATATATAATAGTTATTTAAAATTTATATAATTTTGGGAAGTGCCTATTTTGCTAAATGGGTATATTAACATTTCGTCATAAAATGTGGTGCAATTTAAGGTAAAACATATTTGGTGTGTTTTATTTCTGAATTTGATTGTAATGTGATGTTTACAGTAAACCATGTCCAAATAATTTCACCTGTAGTATTATTTATCCACGATCCATTACTGAAAACTGGTTGCAATACTAAAAGTAATTTAATAGTGAGCCCTCTATAGTTAAAATGCATCACATGATGGGAAATTAAATTGTCCAATTGATGAGATTAATTTCTGTGTTGAAATGTTATTTTGTGCTTTAATGTAGATTGTTGTTTTACTGACGCTTAGCTATACAGTATGTCCTAGAACCAAATAGTGGTTATAAGAGGGATTCATGGTAAATTGAAAGACCTACAACAGAGTCCCATTCTGTTAATAAGTTTACAGCCATAAGCTTAAGTGATTTAAAAGTGGATAAATTTCAACATTAGCTAACTAGACCTGAACTAAATAGCTTACCTTCATATCCAGCCTGGTCATAATATTAGCCCTATGTTGTAATCCTTAGTACCTGTGCATGTATAAAGTTGCTTTAATACAATATTTGGTGAAATATTGTATAAAAACTAAATGAACCAATTTGGTGAAATGAAACACAGAGGGAAGTTCTTTTTTCCAAAGTGAGAAGTTTTCTGGTGCTTTTAATAGTTTGATTAAAAATGTCCAAGCTGTAGTGCTTATATTTAGGACAAAGTCCAAATAGAAAAAAAAAAAAATAAAAATAAAATAATAATGAAAAAGTAAATAAATAAATAATAATAATAAAAAAAAAAAAACTAAAGAAGTAGTTATTTAAAATTTGATGCTGCCTGTCATACACAAGAAGAAGAATACAAATATAAAACATTTAATTCGTAAACATACAAAGTTTTAAATTGAGATACTGTACTAATATGGTCATAATTACAATGATACATAAATCTAAACTTTCATTTGAAAATTGATTTTATATGATTTTTGAATAATCATTATAGGTCCAAATTCTGTACACTAGGCTAGTAGTAGAGTGGTGCATACATACAAATAGTATACATTCATTCAAAAGAGAATGAAAAATTTACGTTAACAGATTGAATCATAACTAACATTGAAGAATTAGAAGGTCGGAAATCTCTGATTCAGTCCTATTTTTAGTATTATGACGACATCTTTTTACCATGATGGCGGGCTATACTTTAGATCCCGTTTTAAAAATTATTTGTACCGTAAACCGGTCGACAATTTATTATCGTAGGTCACTACCGCATACCTCCCTGGGCACAGTACCGCAGGCCTTATTAAATTGTTTGATGTTAAATTGTATAGGGTAATTAAACACATCATTATCGGTGTGTATTCCTTATATATGATACATAAATAAAAATAATTACTTAAAATGATATGTGTATTAATATTAAAAAAAGAGAAAAAATTGTATACTTGAACAAGACGCAGTACCCGGAATTGAAAATATACGGGAACCACATAAGTGTGCGCCCTCTGAAGATGAGCTTTTGTAGAAACAATTAGCCGAAAACGACGGCTACGACATCGAAAATTAACGTACTGTTGGTGTTTACCACATTTTTGGTGAGATTATTTGCTTTTAATCTTATTAAACTAGACTGGTGGTAATTTAATCTTAGTCTTGTAGTGTAGCTCACTTTTCAGAGCCGAGCAAACTAGTGTAGACGTGACGTCAAGGCCTAGGAAGAGAAGAATGTAGGCATAGGGACTAGTCTAGGGAATGGACGGTTTCCTTGAACGAGGGAGTATCAATTCAAACAGGAAGTGATCCATAGGCCTAGGCATACTTTTTTTTATATATACTCTGTCAGTCCGGGCCTTAGTCCTAGATCTTGTAGGGTTTTTTAGCTTAATACAGTAGAACCCCTATTATTTTGGGAACCCTTTGTCTTTTGGGACCAAAAAAAATTCCATCTCTTAAATTTAACAAAAAGTAACAAATTGTAACAAAGTAGGCCCATATCGGCCGATACCTATAGCGGCCGCCCTCCAGAACGGCCGCCAATGCGTGTATATGTATGGAACGCCGATGACGCATTCACAATTAAGGATACAATACCGCTCGCTAAATACAAAGCTTTCGAGTCATCTAGGCCCAGTCAACTCGGCCCTCTTTTTCATTTTATATATAGGCCTACACACTATATAAAACTACTTAATAATAATAATAACTATTGAAAAAAATTAATAAATTGAAGTCACATTAAGAATTGTAAACATCATAAAAATATAATAAAACCATTGCTTCAATCAAACCTTTCGATAGATTGAAGTTCTTCTCCAATAAAGTATGGTATTCGTTTCTTCTTATTATTATATATAAAGCTAGTTCGGATTTTATCTATTATATCATAATTTATATATAGGCCATATATATTTAAATATGCATACATATATATAATTTATATAAGAATAGGTTGAAAATTGGTTTCCTCCACTGAAGTATTTCTAAAGTACATACATATGATTTTTGTTTCTTAATTATATATACTCAAATATGTACACGATTCATGCCATCAATTCAATCGTTTGTTGCTCAGTAAAAAGCAACAATACTAATATTGTTTCATTATTGATTATATAGGCCATATATATATATATATTATATCATGATTAATATATAGGCCACATATATTTAAATATGTATACATATATAATTTATATAAGAATAGGTTGAAAATTGGTTTCCTCCACTAAAGTGTTTCTAAAGTTCATACATATGATATTTGTTTCTTAATTATTTATACTCAAATATGTACACGATTCATGCTATCGATTCAATCGTTTGTTACTCAATAAAAAGCAACAATACTAGAGTAGTAGGGTTTAAAGTTAACGTTACCACGGAGACGTTATTGATATCTTTTGTCTTATCTGGTAAAGCAAGCATGTTCATTGTCTAGCCAGAGTGAATTGATAATTCCCTACTCCAGTAGTTGTGTAACAAAAACATTTTGTTTGAAATTGTGTATGAGAAAACATTTACTGAAAAAATAGAATAGGCCCTATGCCAGTTTACAAAACAAGACCTTATTATGTTCTTGAAAGTACGTATGGCGAAATACTTTATTATTAAGATTCATTGTTTTACGAAGTAGTTTTAATAGCATAATTTTTAGTAAAGAAGTGTTTATTTTATCCTGCAAAATATTCTAAGTTGAAACTTTATTGCTTAGAAGAAATTTAATTTAACTATAGCTGTAACTTATCAAGAAACATGATTTGTATCTTAGAATAAAGTATATAATTAATTAATCCTGCATTATAATTATATATGTACGATTAAACAAGCGTACCTATTGCAAGACGATTATACATTCCAGAAAAGTGATTGATTGGTTACCGTATTTAAATAATTAATTAATTAATAATTAAATCTAGGCATGAATGGAAATACATTGCTTTAAATAGGTATCAATTTGCCAGTATTGAAGTTGCCTAGTAATAATTAATTCAGTGAAAAACGTTCTCACAAGTGGGGTCCAGTGATACTCTTGGGAGAATAAAGAAAGTTTTGAAAGCCGCCAATTCAAGGATGTTATCGGAGACGAAGTCTTTGTACGCCGCCAATTCAGGAATGTCATCGGAGACAAGGAAAGAATGTCAAATGCTGAAAATAGCCGACTGGCTTGATCTCTGTACATGGAAATTGTACGAACATGTGCGATGGTTCAGGAATGTAGTTGTTACCCGAGTTGTTTGCCTATACAGACCTTATAATGTAGGGTCTGTGGCCATGGCCTATATTACGTGTTGTTTTCTTGTCTCTTAATTATTTTACAAGCTTAATACAGACAATGATTATGATCATTAACCTCTGTTGTGTGTTATAACCGTATTATTGCTCGTTAAACCAGGTTGAACTTTTAATCGGTTGGTGAATTCGCATTAGGTTATTCATCAATCGGCAGACACTGCACACTCGTTCTGCACGAATGGGCATTTTTTGCCCTATCTAAATACAAGCGTAACCACGGAAAGGGGCATTCCACAGTAATTGCGACATGCATTGAAAATTTTCAAATTGTGTTTTATATATGATGTTTGACATTTTCAGAAAATAGATAAATTGAATTATATGAAACCAAAAAAAAAAAATAAAAATTATTGATATTTTGGAAAATATTTTACGTTAAATATGGAAAATGCAAATTTTATGTTGCGGACATTACATTTGAATATTGCTTGTATTTTTTGTAAAAAAAAAATTTCATAAAAATTTTGAGTTGGATATGTTTATTAGATGTACTCTTTTTAATTTGTAATGGGTATTTAATAAATTCCTTCAGATATTAATTTCATAATTCATGTCTTATATCATAAATGTAAGTCCGGGACATTTTTAGTACATTTTTTTAAGTTTTTATATAGTTATAGTGCAAAAAAATTATTCAAATTTTAATTCCTCTTTTAATTTAATATATACTAAATGTACCAAAATCTAAAAAAAAAAATATATATATATATATATATGATAATTTTCATATTAAAATTTTGTCCCGGACATTACATTATGTCCCGGACATTACACTTTACTATCAAAACAATATTTCAGTTTAAATTTTGGCAAGTGAAAAAGTAAATATTTGATTATTACACATCATTTGTATATTTTTAGGAGTTTTTTTACAATAATTTGATGCTACAAAGCTTGTAGATTTGTTAGTGTCTTAATTTGCAAATGTACAAACTAAGATTTTAATTTTTGGGTGTTGCTGGGAAAAATAACACCAATACCTGTATAACAAAAAGGCTATTTATACAAATAAGCAATTCTAACAAAAGCCAAATTTGCATTTGAACAAACTAAGATAGTTTATTTTCAATAGTTAGGTGACAGTGTATCATGAATTCAGATGTCTGAACTAGTTACATTGTGTACATGCTTTGAGGTGCATGTACACAAAAATGGCTCCCAAGACCAGTACAGAACGGTCTAGAGCACACAGAGAAAGAATTCAAACCAACCAGTTAGCTTATAATGAATACAAAGAGCATGACAGAAGAAGAAAAAACTGTATTTGAAAGCATATTTTGACTTTATTTTTTCATTTACACTTGTTTTTATGGCTCTGTTGTAGGTGAGACAAAATTGTAATGTCCGGGACATTTATAAATGTAATGTCCGCAACGCAGATAATCGCTTATATACAACGAAATATTACATTATTTTATTTTATTTTTTTTGGTATGGCAAGAAGAACTATCTAAATATGTAATATATGAAGGAATATTCGATATTTCAAGAAACAGCACAGGATTTTTTATTTATATTTATGTTGTCAAAAGCCATGTCGCAATCCTGTAATGTCCGCAACACGGACATAATTCGATTTTACAGTCACACTATAATATTTTTTTTCATTTTTTTAATACAGACTTAAACTTCAGTCTGTAAGCAATAATTGACCAAAAAATAAAATGTTTCCCTTCAGTGGTTTACTAGATATAGAATTTTAAATTCTCTTAAATGTAATGTCCGCAACAAAAAAATACTGTGGAATGCCCCGAAACTTGTATTTCTATTGTTATCTTCTCTATGTCTCTATGAAGGGCGTTTACAGTTAAAGTTCTGGATTTTAGGGCGATGTTTTCGTGCTTCAAATCAATCATTTGATCATTTAAGAACGTATAGGAATAGACATAATATACAACGAAACATAAAGCATCAAATACTGTAAACTTTAATAATATTACAAAAAATATAATAAAAATCCACTGTTTTTTTTTTGGTTTTTTTTTCTAAAATAATTCACGGAATCATTGAAAAATGCAATGCCGGTCGGCACACTGTCAGCGTCGGTTGGAAGGGGCATAAAAAACTTTTTGTGGCGTTTATATACTTTCTGCTTCAAAATCAATCAATCATTTAAGAACGTATTATAGGCCTAGACATAATATACAACGAAACATAAAGCATCAAATACTGTAAGCTTTAATATTATATAACGAAAAATATAATTTGGCAGTATATTAATATTATTAACATTCTTTTTCTTTCTCTTCTTCAATATATGCATCGACACTGTAATATTAAAATAATAAAATCCGTTGGTTTGATTATCAACATATAAATTCGTTTGTTTCAAATAGATAAAATGAAATATATTATGAATCTTAAAACATTTATTAACTTACACAAACCTAATAAAATCCAATGTTTTGTTCGCAAACTCATCGCAGTATTAATTCCATTGAATTGCTTAAAACGACATTAATTAATTTGCAGTAAAATACCTGATAATACAACATGATTATTAACATATGATTGCATATATAATGTACATTCGTTTGTTTTAAATAGATAAAACGAAATAGCCATAACAATAAAACACGAAATTATGGATACTGTAGCAGCAATAGCTTTGCGCCTACTTGGTCTTCCAAACAAATATATCTCGGCCGAACTACTGTACACTGTACTGCATTGTGAATGCATCATCGGCGTTCCATACATATACACGCATTGTCGGCTGTTCTGGAGGGCGGCCGCTATAGGTAGCGGCCGATATGGGCCTAATTCATTGTAATCGAGCCATCTCCCGAGTAATTCCTACCGATATATAAAGCATTCACACGCATCTGTAAGGTAATGCCAAGGTCGTGTAAAATTTATTCAGGGTTTTTTCAATGAATCATTTTTTCCCCCTACTGCAATATAGACCTAGTTGAGAACCTGTCACAGATGGACTGTTGAACTCACCACCACAGTAGATTGTTGTTGCGTTGAAATTCCTGCGCATGCGCAGATCCATCCATGCTACATCTCGGAAGCTTTACCAGCCTCAGCGAGGCTGGTAAAGATTACCGAGATGTTCTGAGATTATACAAGGATATTACTAGTTTTAGGCTATGTTCACACACGGCGAAAGACTGGCATGGCTTACGCCAGGCGTAAGCTAATCAACGGATTAAAATTCCAAAGTGTTCACACAAATGCCGTTCGTTAAACTAGTAGTAATATAGGCCTATTGGGGAATAGTTTTCGGTTTTAAATAATGGGTTCTTAACTGTAGTAAAATTAACAGTGTATCATGAAAACTTTTAAATCTGTGATGTTTATTGGATTTTAAATGAACAATTTTACTTCTGATTTTTCAGCTAGCATTGAACAGTTGTTGGTGACACAATCAACAAATCATACATTATAACTAAGTAAAATGCAATAGAAAAAGAACCCCTTTACCATGGAAAGAGACTGGTCAATCCCTTGAAATGAGCTCAAAGCATTCAAGCATCACTGGCGTTAGCTCAGTGGCGTTAGCTAATCTGGGGTCTGCAGGTAGTGTTAATAACGCCAAGGACGTGGCGTAGTGAGTGGCCTTAACAACGCCACTGCCTAGTTCACACATAAAGGCGTACGCTACCCCAAGCTTAAGCCAGCCTTATGCCGTGTGTGTGAACATAGCCTAAGTTAGATACTGTATTATAGTCTTAGTACGTTGCCAAGTATAGCTCAATGCTGTCTCATGGTCACATGCTTCTCGATATGACCAAGGTGATATTAGTCCAAGTCAGGTGATGTCACTAGTAAAGATAACTATAGACCAATTGCTCTTGTGTGTGTCGCATCAAAAGTCTTTGAATTTCTTTTAATTGACCTTGCGGTTGACACTCTTTGTGCAGCGGGGTAACAAGTACTCATTTGAATTCTCTGTTTCTAATGGGGTCTGAGAGGGAAGCGTAATGTCACCGCTTCTATACAATGTATATGATTCTCTAAACGAAAAGCTTAATAATTGTGGTGTTGGATGTCAACGTGCAGATATGGTTTTTAATCACCTTAGCTATGCTGATGATATCGTATTACTATCTCCATCTTTATGTGGGCTTCAAAGGCTACTTAATGTGTGCGAAGCTCATGCTTCTACTCATGATATTTTATTTAATCTGTAAAAAGTCGATGTGTATGTATTTTTGTTCAAAGGCACGAAAACTCCAGGTGATCCCGTTACTACCCTATATGGCAAACGTTTAAATTATGTTAAGTTGTTTACATATTTAGGCCACTTACTTATAACTGATCTGAATGATGATTTTGATATATCACGACAATATAGGTCTCTATGTATAAGCGCAAATAGTCTCAGAATACGATTCTATAAGTTCACAGATCAAGTTAAATTCATTTTATTTAGGAGCTACTGTACGAATATGTAGGCATACTGTGTCAACCTATGGTCCAGCTACAAACACAAAAGCATAGATTCTTTAAGTTTGCTATAACAACGCACTAAGAATACTCCTAGGAAAATCAAGGTCGTGTAGAGTATATTATTACAAAATCAATGCATGGATTTATGTGCCGACTTTATTTATCGGAAAACAGTCTGATAAAGTCCACTGTTAATCATCTAATTGAAAATTCAAAAATGATACTAAAATGGAATTATTTATTATACATTAAGATGATTACTATTGAAACTTGTAAAATAGGCCAGACCTATTTTATTTTTGTGTTGTTGCATCTGCTAGTTTATGTAAGCCTGAGACAAATGCCTCAGTGTATACGTACATATTCTCCTCTATTTCAATCTCATTTGCTTTGTATTTGTTTTGCTATGGACATTGTCTGAAATAGAGAGAAATTGAATTACACGAGGTACTTTCACACGGGCCGTAAAATGTTACTTTTGGTTACATTTGGTAAGATTTTTGTATGTGTGAATCGGGTGCTATACCTACCCAAAAACGTGAAATTGTCCTGTTAATAGGGGGTTTTTTTGCTTGTTTTGCATATAACAGTGACAGAACATTGGTTATAATTATATTTTTATTGACACAAGAATCGTTTACAGTAGGCTCAGAATTAAAACTAATTTATAGCAATAATTTTCAATGCAAATACAATTAATTTATAAATATGAAATCAGCAGGAATTTAATCTGGTTTCATGATGCAATGTTAATGATCAAATATATGCTGTCCACGAATTTCAGAAAATAAGGGCTGATTTCCACTCAATGCAACTCTCAATATACAACAACCGATGTGTTATGTTTGTGTAAATAGTAGTACTGTAGTTATGATTTTGCGCGCCTATTTCCTAGTGATTTTCCACACAACTGCGAGTTGATTTTCATCTGGGCAATTGGCATGACTCAATCTTTCACTTGAATGAGTCACATGTCTAATGTGAAGGATTCAAAAAGTTATTCTATCGCTGTAGTGAGTGTTAGATCACCCTCTGTAAGCCGTCATGTAACCATAGCATTGTTTACTGTAATACATAATCTCTTGTTATAGTATAATAATAGAAAAAAATGTTCAAATATTAAATTAAATTTTAGCTACGTGTACCACTCATTTGCTTATCCCAAGGGCTAATGATGTAGTAATTCTTTTTTAAATTGTATAAAAATCATATTTTCACACATGTATAGTAATAATAGCA